>NW_026114696.1:151128-215193 GCF_025201925.1 Gopherus flavomarginatus | reverse complement strand
GGGCCCCAACACCAGCTCGAGGGGCCCAAACTGTGAACGCCCGAACCATAGCTCCAGGGGCCTAACCCCAGCGGGCCCCAACCCCAGCTCCAGGGGTCCAAACCCTGGGGCCCTCAACCCCCGCTCCAGAGGCCCAACCCCTTAGTGCCCGAACAATAGCTGCAGGGGCGTAACCCCCGGGGGCCTCAACCCCAGCTCCAGGGGCCCAACCCCTGGGCGCCCCAACACCAGCTCCAAAGGCCCAGCCCCTGAGCGCCCGAACAATACCTCCAGGGGCCTAACCCCTGGGGGCCCCAACACCAGCTCCAGGGGCCCAACCCCTGAGCGCCTGAACCATAGCTCAAGGGGCCTAACCCCTGGGGGCCCCCACCCCAGCTCCAAGGGCCCAACCACTGAGCGTTCGAAACATAGCTCCAGGGGCCTAACCCCTGGGGGCCCCAACCCCAGCTCCAAGGGCCCAACCCCCGGGGGCCCCAAAACCAGTTCCAGGAGCCCAACCCCTGAGCGCCCGAACCATAGCTCCAGAGGCCTAACCCCCGGCGGCCCCAACACCAGCTCCAGGGGTCCAACCCCTGGGGGCCCCAACACGAGCTCCAGGGGCCCAACCCCTGAGCGCCCGAACCATAGCTCCAGGGGCCTAACCCATGGGGGCCCCAACACCAGCTCCAAGGGCCCTACCCCTGAGCGCCCGAACAATACCTCCAGGGGCCTAACCCCTGGGGGCCCCAACACCAGCTCCAGGGGCCCAACCCCTGAGCGCCCGAACCATAGCTCCAAGGGCCTAACCCCCGTATGACACAACCCCAGCTCCAGGGGCCTAACCCCTGGGGCCCTCGACCCCAGCTCCACGGGCCCAACCCCTGGAGGCCCCAACACCAGCTCCAGGGGCACAACCCCTGAGCTCCCGAACCATAGCTGCAGGGGCCTAACCCCCGGGGGACCTAACCCGAGCTACAGGGGCCTAAACCCTGGGGGCCCCAACCCCAGCTCCAGGGGCCCAACCCCTGGGGGCCCCCACACCAGCTCCAAGGGCCCAAAACCTGAGCGCCCGAACCATAGCTCCAGGGGCCTAACCCCTGGGGGCCCCAACCCCAGCTCCAGGGGACCAACCCCTGAGCGCCCAAACCATAGCTCCAGGGGCCTTACCACTGGGGGCGGACCACCAGCTCCAGGGGCCCAACCCCTGGGGGCCCCAACACCAGCTCCAGGGGCCCAACCCCTGGGGGCCCCCAGCCCAGCTCCAAGGGCCTAAAACCTGAGCGCCCGATCCATAGCTCCAGGGGCCTAACCCCTGGGGGCCCCAACCCCAGCTCCAGGGGCCCAACCCCTGGGGGCCCCAACACCAGCTCCAGGGGCCCAACCCCTGGGGGCCCCCAGCCCAGCTCCAAGGGCCTAAAACCTGAGCGCCCGATCCATAGCTCCAGGGGCCTAACCCCTGGGGGCCCCAACCCCAGCTCCAGGGGCCCAACCCCTGGGGGCCCCAACACTAGTTCCAGGAGCCCAACCCCTGAGAACCTGAACCATAGCTCCAGAGGCCTAACCCCCGGAGTCCCCAACACCAGCTCCAGGGGTCCAACCCCTGGAGGCCCCAACACGAGCTCCAGGGGCCCAACCCCTGAGGGCCCGAACCATAGCTCCAGGGGCCTAACCCCTGGCTGCCCCAACACCAGCTCCAAGGGCCCAACCCCTGAGCGCCTGAACAATACCTCCAGGGACCTAAACCCTGGGGGCCCCAACACCATCTCCAGGGGCCAAACCCCTGAGCGCCCGAACCATAGCTCCAAGGGCCTAACCCTCGGGGGACCCAACCCCAGCTCCAGGGGCCTAACCCCTGGGGCCCTCGACCCCAGCTCCAGGGGCCCAACCCCTGAGCGCCTGAACTATAGCTCCAGGGGCCTAACCCCTGGGGGCCCCCACCCCAGCTCCAAGGGCCCAACCCCTGAGCGCCCGAACCATAGCTCCAGAGGCCTAACCCCCGGCGGCCCCAACACCAGCTCCAGGGGCCCAACCCCTGGGCGCCCCAACACGAGCTCCAGGGGCCCAACCCCTGAGCGCCCGAACCATTGCTCCAGGGGCCTAAACCCTGGGGGCCCCAACACCAGCTCCAAGGGCCTAAACCCTTAGCGCCCGAACAATACCTCCAGGGGCCAAACCCCTGGGGGCCCCAACACCATCTCCAGGCGCCCAACCCCTGAGCGCCCGAACCATAGCTCTAGAGGCCTAACCCCTAGGGGCCCCATCACCAGCTCCACGGGCCCAACCCCTGGGGGCCCCAACACCAGCTCCAGGGGCCCAACCCCTGAGCTCCCGAACCATAGCTGCAGGGGCCTAACCCCCGGGGGACCTAACCCGAGCTCCAGGGGCCTAACCCCTGGGGGCCCCAACCCCAGCTCCAGGGGCCCAACCCCTGGGGGACCCCACCCCAGCTCCAAGGGCCCAAAACCTGAGCGCCCGAACCATAGCTCCAGGGGCCTAACCCCTGGGGGCCCCAACCCCAGCTCCAGGGGACAAACCGCTGGGGGCCCCAACACCAGCTCCAGGGGCCCAACCCCTGAGCGCCCAAACCATAGCTCCAGGGGCCTTACCACTGGGGGCGCAACACCAGCTCCAGGGGCCCAACCCCTGGGGGCCCCAACACCAGCTCCAGGGGCCCAATCCTTGGGGGCCCCCACCCCAGCTCCAAGGGCCTAAAACCTGAGCGCCCGATCCATAGCTCCAGGGGCCTAACCCCTGGGGGCCCCAAACCCAGCTCCAGGGGACCCACCCCTGGGGGCCCCAACACCAGCTCCAGGACCTCAACCCCTGAGCGCCCGAACGAAAGCTCCAGTTGCCTAACCCCAAGGGGCCCCAACCCC
This sequence comes from Gopherus flavomarginatus, assembly GCF_025201925.1. Lineage (NCBI taxonomy): Eukaryota > Metazoa > Chordata > Testudines > Testudinidae > Gopherus > Gopherus flavomarginatus. The sequence goes on along the minus strand of NW_026114696.1, from coordinate 212,338 downwards.
AGCTCCAGGGGCCCAACCCCTGGGGGCCCCAACATCAGCTCGAGGGGCCCAAACTGTGAACGCCCGAACCATAGCTCCAGGGGCCTAACCCCAGCGGGCCCCAACCCCAGCTCCAGGGGTCCAAACCCTGGGGCCCTCAACCCCCGCTCCAGAGGCCCAACCCCTTAGTGCCCGAACTACAGCTGCAGGGGCGTAACCCCCGGGGGCCTCAACCCCAGCTCCAGGGGCCCAACCCCTGGGCGCCACAACACCAGCTCCAAAGGCCCAGCCCCTGAGCGCCCGAACAATACCTCCAGGGGCCTAACCCCTGGGGGCGCCAACACCAGCTCCAGGGGCCCAACCCCTGAGCGCCTGAACGATAGCTCCAGGGGCCAAACGCCTGGGGGCCCCAATCCCAGCTCCAGGGGCCCAAACCCTGGGGGCCCCAACACCAGTTCCAGGAGCCCAACCCCTGAGAACCTGAACTATAGCTCCAGAGGCCTAACCCCCGGTGGCCCCAACACCAGCTCCAGGGGTCCAACCCCTAGAGGCCCCAACACGAGCTCCAAGGGCCCAACCCCTGAGCGCCCGAACCATAGCTCCAAGGGCCTAACCCTCGTAGGACCTAACCCCAGCTCCAGGGTCCCAACCCCTGGGGCCCTCGACCCCAGCTCCAGGGGCCCAACCCCTGAGCGCCTGAACTATAGCTCCAGGGGCCTAACCCCTAGGGGCCCCCACCCCAGCTCCAAGGGCCCAACCCCTGAGCGCCCGAACCATAGCTCCAGAGGCCTAACCCCCGGCGGCCCCAACACCAGCTCCAGGGGCCCAACCCCTGGGCGCCCCAACACGAGCTCCAGGGGCCCAACCCCTGAGCGCCCGAACCATTGCTCCAGGGGCCTAAACCCTGGGGGCCCCAACACCAGCTCCAAGGGCCTAAACCCTTAGCGCCCGAACAATACCTCCAGGGGCCAAACCCCTAGGGGCCCCATCACCAGCTCCACGGGCCCAACCCCTGGGGGCCCCAACACCAGCTCCAGGGGCCCAACCCCTGAGCTCCCGAACCATAGCTGCAGGGGCCTAACCCCCGGGGGACCTAACCCGAGCTCCAGGGGCCTAACCCCTGGGGGCCCCAACCCCAGCTCCAGGGGCCCAACCCCTGGGGGCCCCCACCCCAGCTCCAAGGGCCCAAAACCTGAGCGCCCGAACCATAGCTCCAGGGGCCTAACCCCTGGGGGCCCCAACCCCAGCTCCAGGGGACAAACCGCTGGGGGCCCCAACACCAGCTCCAGGGGCCCAACCCCTGAGCGCCCAAACCATAGCTCCAGGGGCCTTACCACTGGGGGCGCAACACCAGCTCCTGGGGCCCAACCCCTGGGGGCCCCAACACCAGCTCCAGGGGCCCAACCCTTGGGGGCCCCCACCCCAGCTCCAAGGGCCTAAAACCTGAGCGCCCGATCCATAGCTCCAGGGGCCTAACCCCTGGGGGCCCCAACCCCAGCTCCAGGGGACCCACCCCTGGGGGCCCCAACACCAGCTCCAGGACCTCAACCCCTGAGCGCCCGAACGAAAGCTCCAGTTGCCTAACCCCAAGGGGCGCCAAACCCAGCTCCAGGGGCCCAACCCCTGGGGGCCCCAACATCAGCTCGAGGGGCCCAAATTGTGAACGCCCGAACCATAGCTCCAGGGGCCTAACCCCAGCGGGCCCCAACCCCAGCTCCAGGGGTCCAAACCCTGGGGCCCTCAACCCCCGCTCCAGAGGCCCAACCCCTTAGTGCCCGAACAATAGCTGCAGGGGCGTAACCCCCGGGGGCCTCAACCCCAGCTCCAGGGGCCCAACCCCTGGGCGCCCCAACACCAGCTCCAAAGGCCCAGCCCCTGAGCGCCCGAACAATACCTCCAGGGGTCTAACCCCTGGGGGCCCCAACACCAGCTCCAGGGGCCCAACCCCTGAGCGCCTGAACCATAGCTCCAGGGGCCTAACCCCTGGGGGCCCCCACCCCAGCTCCAAGGGCCCAACCACTGAGCGTTCGAAACATAGCTCCAGGGGCCTAACCCTTGGGGGCCCCAACCCCAGCTCCAAGGGCCCAACCCCCGGGGGCCCCAACACCAGTTCCAGGAGCCCAACCCCTGAGCGCCCGAACCATAGCTCCAGAGGCCTAACCCCCGGCGGCCCCAACACCAGCTCCAGGGATCCAACCCCTGGGGGCCCCAACACGAGCTCCAGGGGCCCAACCCCTGAGCGCCCGAACCATAGCTCCAGGGGCCTAACCCATGGGGGCCCCAACACCAGCTCCAAGGGCCCTACCCCTGAGCGCCCGAACAATACCTCCAGGGGCCTAAACCCTGGGGGCCCCAACACCAGCTCCAGGGGCCCAACCCCTGAGCGCCCGAACCATAGCTCCAAGGGCCTAACCCCCGTAGGACACAACCCCAGCTCCAGGGGCCTAACCCCTGGGGCCCTCGACCCCAGCTCCACGGGCCCAACCCCTGGAGGCCCCAACACCAGCTCCAGGGGCACAACCCCTGAGCTCCCGAACCATAGCTGCAGGGGCCTAACCCCCGGGGGACCTAACCCGAGCTACAGGGGCCTAAACCATGGGGGCCCCAACCCCAGCTCCAGGGGCCCAACCCCTGGGGGCCCGAAAGATAGCTCCAGGGGCCTGTCCCCTGGGGCCCCAACACCAGCTCCAGGGGCCTAACCCTTGAGCACTCGAACCATAGCTACAGGGGCCTAACCCCTGGGGGCCCCAACACCAGCCCCAAGGGCCCAACCTCAGGGTGCCCCAACACGAGCTCCAGGGGCCCAACCCCTGAGCGCCCGAACCATAGCTCCAGGGGCCTAACCCCTGGGGGCCCCAACACCAACTCCAGGAGCCCAACCCCTCAGAGCCCGAACCATAGCTCCAGTTGCCTAACCCCTAGGGGCCCCAACCCCAGCTCCAGGGGCCCAACCCCTGGGGGCCCCAACACCAGCTCGAGGGGCCCAAACTGTGAACGCCCGAACCATAGCTCCAGGGGCCTAACCCCAGCGGGCCCCAACCCCAGCTCCAGGGGTCCAAACCCTGGGGCCCTCGAACCCCGATCCAGAGGCACAACCTCTGGGGGCTCCAACACCAACTCCAGGAGCCCAACCCCTGAGCGCCCGAACCATAGCTCCAGGGGCCTAACCCCTGGGGGCCCCAACACCAGCTCCAAAGGCCCAGCCCCTGAGCGCCCGAACAATACCTCCAGGGGCCTAACCCCTGGGGGCCCCAACACCAGCTCCAGGGGCCCAACCCCTGAGCGCCTTAACTATAGCTCCAGGGGCCTAACCCCTGGGGGCCCCCACCCCAGCTCCAAGGGCCCAACCACTGAGCGTTCGAAACATAGCTCCAGGGGCCTAACCCCTGGGAGCCCCAACCCCAGCTCCAAGGGCCCAACCCCCGGGGGCCCCAACACCAGTTCCAGGAGCCCAACCCCTGAGCGCCTGAACCATAGCTCCAGAGGCCTAACCCCCGGGGGCCCCAACACCAGCTCCAGGGGCCCAAGCCCTGAGCGCCCGAACCATAGCTCCAGGGGCCTAACCCATGGGGGCCCCAACACCAGCTCCAAGGGCCCTACCCCTGAGCGCCCGAACAATACTTCCAGGGGCCTAACCCCTGGGGGCCCCAACACCAGCTCCAGGGGCCCAACCCCTGAGCGCCCGAACCATAGCTCCAAGGGCCTAACCCTCGTAGGACCTAACCCCAGCTCCAGGGTCCCAACCCCTGGGGCCCTCGACCCCAGCTCCAGGGGCCCAACCCCTGAGCGCCTGAACTATAGCTCCAGGGGCCTAACCCCTAGGGGCCCCCACCCCAGCTCCAAGGGCCCAACCCCTGAGCGCCCGAACCATAGCTCCAGAGGCCTAACCCCCGGCGGCCCCAACACCAGCTCCAGGGGCCCAACCCCTGGGCGCCCCAACACGAGCTCCAGGGGCCCAACCCCTGAGCGCCCGAACCATTGCTCCAGGGGCCTAAACCCTGGGGGCCCCAACACCAGCTCCAAGGGCCTAAACCCTTAGCGCCCGAACAATACCTCCAGGGGCCAAACCCCTAGGGGCCCCATCACCAGCTCCACGGGCCCAACCCCTGGGGGCCCCAACACCAGCTCCAGGGGCCCAACCCCTGAGCTCCCGAACCATAGCTGCAGGGGCCTAACCCCCGGGGGACCTAACCCGAGCTCCAGGGGCCTAACCCCTGGGGGCCCCAACCCCAGCTCCAGGGGCCCAACCCCTGGGGGCCCCCACCCCAGCTCCAAGGGCCCAAAACCTGAGCGCCCGAACCATAGCTCCAGGGGCCTAACCCCTGGGGGCCCCAACCCCAGCTCCAGGGGACAAACCGCTGGGGGCCCCAACACCAGCTCCAGGGGCCCAACCCCTGAGCGCCCAAACCATAGCTCCAGGGGCCTTACCACTGGGGGCGCAACACCAGCTCCTGGGGCCCAACCCCTGGGGGCCCCAACACCAGCTCCAGGGGCCCAACCCTTGGGGGCCCCCACCCCAGCTCCAAGGGCCTAAAACCTGAGCGCCCGATCCATAGCTCCAGGGGCCTAACCCCTGGGGGCCCCAACCCCAGCTCCAGGGGACCCACCCCTGGGGGCCCCAACACCAGCTCCAGGACCTCAACCCCTGAGCGCCCGAACGAAAGCTCCAGTTGCCTAACCCCAAGGGGCCCCAAACCCAGCTCCAGGGGCCCAACCCCTGGGGGCCCCAACATCAGCTCGAGGGGCCCAAACTGTGAACGCCCGAACCATAGCTCCAGGGGCCTAACCCCAGCGGGCCCCAACCCCAGCTCCAGGTGTCCAAACCCTGGGGCCCTCAACCCCCGCTCCAGAGGCCCAACCCCTTAGTGCCCGAACAATAGCTGCAGGGGCGTAACCCCCGGGGGCCTCAACCCCAGCTCCAGGGGCCCAACCCCTGGGCGCCCCAACACCAGCTCCAAAGGCCCAGCCCCTGAGCGCCCGAACAATACCTCCAGGGGCCTAACCCCTGGGGGCCCCAACACCAGCTCCAGGGGCCCAACCCCTGAGCGCCTGAACCATAGCTCCAGGGGCCTAACCCCTGGGGGCCCCCACCCCAGCTCCAAGGGCCCAACCACTGAGCGTTCGAAACATAGCTCCAGGGGCCTAACCCCTGGGGGCCCCAACCCCAGCTCCAAGGGCCCAACCCCCGGGGGCCCCAACACCAGTTCCAGGAGCCCAACCCCTGAGCGCCCGAACCATAGCTCCAGAGGCCTAACCCCCGGCGGCCCCAACACCAGCTTCAGGGGTCCAACCCCTGGGGGCCCCAACACGAGCTCCAGGGGCCCAACCCCTGAGCGCCCGAACCATAGCTCCAGGGGCCTAACCCATGGGGGCCCCAACACCAGCTCCAAGGGCCCTACCCCTGAGCGCCAGAACAATACCTCCAGGGGCCTAAACCCTGGGGGCCCCAACACCAGCTCCAGGGGCCCAACCCCTGAGCGCCCGAACCATAGCTCCAAGGGCCTAACCCCCGTAGGACACAACCCCAGCTCCAGGGGCCTAACCCCTGGGGCCCTCGACCCCAGCTCCACGGGCCCAACCCCTGGAGGCCCCAACACCAGCTCCAGGGGCACAACCCCTGAGCTCCCGAACCATAGCTGCAGGGGCCTAACCCCCGGGGGACCTAACCCGAGCTACAGGGGCCTAAACCCTGGGGGCCCCAACCCCAGCTCCAGGGGCCCAACCCCTGGGGGCCCCCACCCCAGCTCCAAGGGCCCAAAACCTGAGCGCCCGAACCATAGCTCCAGGGGCCTAACCCCTGGGGGCCCCAACCCCAGCTCCAGGGGACCAACCCCTGAGCGCCCAAACCATAGCTCCAGGGGCCTTACCACTGGGGGCGGACCACCAGCTCCAGGGGCCCAACCCCTGGGGGCCCCAACACCAGCTCCAGGGGCCCAACCCCTGGGGGCCCCCAGCCCAGCTCCAAGGGCCTAAAACCTGAGCGCCCGATCCATAGCTCCAGGGGCCTAACCCCTGGGGGCCCCAACCCCAGCTCCAGGGGACCAACCCCTGGGGGCCCCATCACCAGCTCCAGGACCTCAACCCCTGAGCGCCCGAACGATAGCTCCAGTTGCCTAACCCCAAGGGGCCCCAACCCCAGCTCCAGGGGCCCAACCCCTGGGGGCCCTAACATCAGCTCGAGGGGCCCAAACTGTGAACGCCTGAACCATAGCTCCAGGGGCCTAACCCCAGCGGGCCCCAACCCCAGCTCCAGGGGTCCAAACCCAGGGGCCCTCGACCCCCGCTCCAGAGGCCCAACCCCTTAGTGCCCGAACTATAGCTGCAGGGGCGTAACCCCCGGGGGCCTCAACCCCAGCTCCAGGGGCCCAACCCCTGGGCGCCCCAACACGAGCTCCAGGGGCCCAACCCCTGAGCGCCTGAACCATAGCTCCAGGGGCCTAACGCCTGGGGGTCCCAATCCCAGCTCCAGGGGCCCAACCCCTGGGGGCCCCAACACTAGTTCCAGGAGCCCAACCCCTGAGAACCTGAACCATAGCTCCAGAGGCCTAACCCCCGGAGTCCCCAACACCAGCTCCAGGGGTCCAACCCCTGGAGGCCCCAACACGAGCTCCAGGGGCCCAACCCCTGAGGGCCCGAACCATAGCTCCAGGGGCCTAACCCCTGGCTGCCCCAACACCAGCTCCAAGGGCCCAACCCCTGAGCGCCTGAACAATACCTCCAGGGACCTAAACCCTGGGGGCCCCAACACCATCTCCAGGGGCCAAACCCCTGAGCGCCCGAACCATAGCTCCAAGGGCCTAACCCTCGGGGGACCCAACCCCAGCTCCAGGGGCCTAACCCCTGGGGCCCTCGACCCCAGCTCCAGGGGCCCAACCCCTGAGCGCCTGAACTATAGCTCCAGGGGCCTAACCCCTGGGGGCCCCCACCCCAGCTCCAAGGGCCCAACCCCTGAGCGCCCGAACCATAGCTCCAGAGGCCTAACCCCCGGCGGCCCCAACACCAGCTCCAGGGGCCCAACCCCTGGGCGCCCCAACACGAGCTCCAGGGGCCCAACCCCTGAGCGCCCGAACCATTGCTCCAGGGGCCTAAACCCTGGGGGCCCCAACACCAGCTCCAAGGGCCTAAACCCTTAGCGCCCGAACAATACCTCCAGGGGCCAAACCCCTGGGGGCCCCAACACCATCTCCAGGCGCCCAACCCCTGAGCGCCCGAACCATAGCTCCAGAGGCCTAACCCCTAGGGGCCCCATCACCAGCTCCACGGGCCCAACCCCTGGGGGCCCCAACACCAGCTCCAGGGGCCCAACCCCTGAGCTCCCGAACCATAGCTGCAGGGGCCTAACCCCCGGGGGACCTAACCCGAGCTCCAGGGGCCTAACCCCTGGGGGCCCCAACCCCAGCTCCAGGGGCCCAACCCCTGGGGGCCCCCACCCCAGCTCCAAGGGCCCAAAACCTGAGCGCCCGAACCATAGCTCCAGGGGCCTAACCCCTGGGGGCCCCAACCCCAGCTCCAGGGGACAAACCCCTGGGGGCCCCAACACCAGCTCCAGGGGCCCAACCCCTGAGCGCCCAAACCATAGCTCCAGGGGCCTTACCACTGGGGGCGCAACACCAGCTCCAGGGGCCCAACCCCTGGGGGCCCCAACACCAGCTCCAGGGGCCCAATCCTTGGGGGCCCCCACCCCAGCTCCAAGGGCCTAAAACCTGAGCGCCCGATCCATAGCTCCAGGGGCCTAACCCCTGGGGGCCCCAAACCCAGCTCCAGGGGACCCACCCCTGGGGGCCCCAACACCAGCTCCAGGACCTCAACCCCTGAGCGCCCGAACGAAAGCTCCAGTTGCCTAACCCCAAGGGGCCCCAACCCCAGCTCCAGGGGCCCAACCCCTGGGGGCCCCAACATCAGCTCGAGGGGCCCAAACTGTGAACGCCCGAACCATAGCTCCAGGGGCCTAACCGCAGCGGGCCCCAACCCCAGCTCCAGGGGTCCAAACCCTGGGGCCCTCAACCCCCGCTCCAGAGGCCCAACCCCTTAGTGCCCGAACTATAGCTGCAGGGGCGTAACCCCCGGGGGCCTCAACCCCAGCTCCAGGGGCCCAACCCCTGGGCGCCACAACACCAGCTCCAAAGGCCCAGCCCCTGAGCGCCCGAACAATACCTCCAGGGGCCTAACCCCTGGGGGCGCCAACACCAGCTCCAGGGGCCCAACCCCTGAGCGCCTGAACGATAGCTCCAGGGGCCAAACGCCTGGGGGCCCCAATCCCAGCTCCAGGGGCCCAAACCCTGGGGGCCCCAACACCAGTTCCAGGAGCCCAACCCCTGAGAACCTGAACTATAGCTCCAGAGGCCTAACCCCCGGTGGCCCCAACACCAGCTCCAGGGGTCCAACCCCTAGAGGCCCCAACAGGAGCTCCAAGGGCCCAACCCCTGAGGGCCCGAACCATAGCTCCAGGGGCCTAACCCCTGGGGGCCCCAACACCAGCTCCAGGGGCCCAGCCCCTGAGCGCCCGAACAATACCTCCAGGGGCCTAATCCCTGGGGGCCCCAACACCAGCTCCAGGGGCCCAACCCCTGAGCGCCTGAACCATAGCTCCAGGGGCCTAACCCCTGGGGGCCCCCACCCCAGCTCCAAGGGCCCAACCACTGAGCGTTCGAAACATAGCTCCAGGGGCCTAACCCCTGGGGGCCCCAACCCCAGCTCCAAGGGCCCAACCCCCGGGGGCCCCAACACCAGTTCCAGGAGCCCAACCCCTGAGCGCCCGAACCATAGCTCCAGAGGCCTAACCCCCGGCGGCCCCAACACCAGCTCCAGGGGTCCAACCCCTGGGGGCCCCAACACGAGCTCCAGGGGCCCAACCCCTGAGCGCCCGAACCATAGCTCCAGGGGCCTAACCCATGGGGGCCCCAACACCAGCTCCAAGGGCCCTACCCCTGAGCGCCCGAACAATACCTCCAGGGGCCTAACCCCTGGGGGCCCCAACACCAGCTCCAGGGGCCCAACCCCTGAGCGACCGAACCATAGCTCCAAGGGCCTAACCCCCGTAGGACACAACCCCAGCTCCAGGGGCCTAACCCCTGGGGCCCTCGACCCCAGCTCCAGGGGCCCAACCCCTGAGCGCCTGAGCTATAGCTCCAGGGGCCTAACCCCTGGGGGCCCCAACACCAGCTCCACGGGCCCAACCCCTGGAGGCCCCAACACCAGCTCCAGGGGCCCAACCCCTGAGCTCCCGAACCATAGCTGCAGGGGCCTAACCCCCGGGGGACCTAACCCGAGCTACAGGGGCCTAAACCCTGGGGGCCCCAACCCCAGCTCCAGGGGCCCAACCCCTGGGGGCCCCCACCCCAGCTCCAAGGGCCCAAAACCTGAGCGCCCGAACCATAGCTCCAGGGGCCTAACCCCTGGGGGCCCCAACCCCAGCTCCAGGGGACCAACCCCTGAGCGCCCAAACCATAGCTCCAGGGGCCTTACCACTGGGGGCGCAACACCAGCTCCAGGGGCCCAACCCCTGGGGGCCCCAACACCAGCTCCAGGAGACCAACCCCTGGGGGCCCCCAGCCCAGCTCCAAGGGCCTAAAACCTGAGCGCACGATCCATAGCTCCAGGGGCCTAACCCCTGGGGGCCCCAACCCCAGCTCCAGGGGACCAACCCCTGGGGGCCCCAACACCAGCTCCAGGACCTCAACCCCTGAGCGCCCGAACGATAGCTCCAGTTGCCTAACCCCAAGGGGCCCCAACCCCAGCTCCAGGGGCCCAACCCCTGGGGGCCCCAACATCAGCTCGAGGGGCCCAAACTGTGAACGCCTGAACCATAGCTCCAGGGGCCTAACCCCAGCGGGCCCCAACCCCAGCTCCAGGGGTCCAAACCCTGGGGCCCTCGACCCCCGCTCCAGAGGCCCAACCCCTTAGTGCCCGAACTATAGCTGCAGGGGCGTAACCCCCGGGGGCCTCAACCCCAGCTCCAGGGGCCCAACCCCTGGGCGCCCCAACACCATCTCCAGGGGCCCAACCCCTGAGCGCCTGAACCATAGCTCCAGGGGCCTAACGCCTGGGGGTCCCAATCCCAGCTCCAGGGGCCCAACCCCTGGGGGCCCCAACACTAGTTCCAGGAGCCCAACCCCTGAGAACCTGAACCATAGCTCCAGAGGCCTAACCCCCGGAGTCCCCAACACCAGCTCCAGGGGTCCAACCCCTGGAGGCCCCAAAACGAGCTCCAGGGGCCCAACCCCTGAGGGCCCGAACCATAGCTCCAGGGGCCTAACCCCTGGCTGCCCCAACACCAGCTCCAAGGGCCCAACCCCTGAGCGCCTGAACAATACCTCCAGGGACCTAACCCCTGGGGGCCCCAACACCATCTCCAGGGGCCAAACCCCTGAGCGCCCGAACCATAGCTCCAAGGGCCTAACCCTCGGGGGACCCAACCCCAGCTCCAGGGGCCCAACCCCTGGGCCCCCCAACACGAGCTCCAAGGGCCCAACCCCTGAGCGCCCGAACCATAGCTCCAGAGGCCTAACCCCCGGCGGCCCCAAAACCAGCTCCAGGGGCCCAACCCCTGGGCCCCCCAACACGAGCTCCAAGGGCCCAACCCCTGAGCGCCCGAACCATAGCTCCAGAGGCCTAACCCCGGGCGGCCCCAAAACCAGCTCCAGGCGCCCAACCCCTGAGCTCCCGAACCATAGCTGCAGGGGCCTAACCCCCAGGGGCCCTAACCATAGCTCCAGGGACCTAACCCCTAGGGGCCCCAACCCCAGCTCCAGGGGCCCAACCCCTGGGGTCCCCCACCCCAGCTCCAAGGGCCCAAAACCTGAGCGCCCGAACCATAGCTCCAGGGGCCTAACCCCTGGGGGCTCCAACCCCAGCTCCAGGGGACCAACCCCTGCGGGCCCCAACACCAGCTCCAGGGGTCCAACCCAGCTCCAGGGTTGGGCCCCTGGAGCTAGGGTCGAGGGCCCCAGGGGTTGGGCCCCTGGAGCTGGGGTTGGGGCCCCAGGGGTTAGGCCATTTGAGCTACGGTTCAGGCGCTCAGGGGTTGGGCCCCTGGAGCTATGGTTCGGGCGCTCAGGGATTGGGCCCCTGGAGCTATGGTTCGGGCGCTCAGGGGTTGGGCCCCTGGAGCTGGTGTTGGGGCCCCCAGGGGTTAGGCACCTGGAGGTATTGTTCGGTCGCTCAGACGTTGGGCCCTTGGAGCTGGTGTTGGGGCCCCTGACCTAAAGTCACCCCCTGCTCTCCCATCCCCCACACAGACAGTCCCCACTCCATCACAGTAATGCCCAGAGCATTTCCCCGCATGGAGCAACAGTGACACCATATAGCCACACAGGGCAATACACAGAGCATTTCCCCGCATGGAGCAACAGTGACACCATGTGGTCTCGCAGGGTAATGCACAGAGCATTTACTGAATGGAGCTATGGTTCGGGCGCTCAGCGGTTAGGCCCCTGGAGCTATGGTTCGGGCACTCAGGGGTTGGGCCTGTGGAGCTGGTGTTGGGGCCCCCAGGGGTTAGGCCTCTGGAGGTATTGTTCGGGCGCTCAAGGGTTGGGCCCTTGGAGCTGGTGTTGGGGCCCCCAGGGGTTAGGCCCCTGGAGCTTTAGTTCGGGCGCTCAGGGGTTGGGCCCCCGGAGGTAGTGTTGGGGTCCCCAAGGGGTTGGGCTCTTGGAGCTGGTGTTGGGGTTCCAGGGGTTAGGCCCCTGGAGCTATGGTTCGAGCGCTCAGGGGTTGGGCCCCTGGAGCTATGGTTCGGGCCCTCAGGGGTTGGGCCCCTGGAGCTGGTGTTGTGGCCTCCAGGGGTTGGGCCCCTGGAGCTGGGGTTGGGGCGCCAAGGGGTTAGGCCCCTGGAGCTATGGTTCGGAAGCTCAGGTTTTTGTCCCTTGGAGCTCTGGTGGGGACCCCCAGGAATTAGGCCCCTGTATCTCTGGTTCGAGTGCTCAGGGGTTGGGCCCCTAGAGCTGGTTTTGGGGCCACCAGGTTTTAGGCCCCTGAGCTATGGTTCGGGCGCTAAAGGGTTGGGCCCCTGGAGCTGGTATTGGGGTCCCCAGGGGTTGGGCCCCTGGAGCTGGTTTTGGGGCCCCAGGGGTTAGGCCCCTGTAGCTATGGTTCGGGCGCTCAGGTTTTGGGCCCTTCGAGCTGGGGTGGGGGCCCCCAGGGGTTAGGCCTCTGCAGCTATGGTTCGAGCGCTCAGGGGTTGGGCCCCTGGAGCTGGTGTTGGGACCCCCAGGGGATAGGCCCCTGGAGGTATTGTTCGGGCGCTCTGGGGTTGGACCCCTGGAGCTGGTGTTGAGGCCTCCAGGGGTTAGGCCCCTGGAGCTATGGTTCGGGCGCTCAGGGGTTGGACCCCTGGAGCTAGGTTTGGGGCCCCCAGGGGTTGGGCCCCTGAAGCTGAGGTTGGGGCCTCAGGGGTTAGGCCCCTGGAGCTATGGTTCGGGTGCTCAGGGGTTGTGCCCCTGGAGCTCGTGATGGGGCCCCCAGGGGTTGGGCCCCTGGAGCTGGGGTTGGGGCCCCCAGGGGTTAGGCCCCTGGAGCTATGGTTCGGGGGCTCAGGGGTCGGGCCCCTGGAACTGGTGTTGGAGCCCCCAGGGGTTAGGCACCTGGAGGTATTGTTTGGGGGCTCAGGTGTTGGGCCCCTGGAGCTGGTGTTAGGGCCCCCAGGGATTAGGCCCCTTGAGCTATGGTTCGGGGACTCAGGGGTTGGGCTCCTGGAACTGGTGTTGGGGCCCCTGGGGTTAGGCCCCAGAGCTATGGTTCGGGCTCTCAGGGGTTGTGCCCCTGGAGCTGGGGTCGAGGGCCCCAGGGGTTGGGCCCCTGGAGCTGGGTTTGGGGCCCCCGGGGGTTAGGCCTCTGGAGCTATGGTTCGGGCGCTCAGGGGTTGGGCCCCTGGAGCTGGTGTTGGGGCCCCCAGGGGTTGGGCCCCTGGAGCTGGGGTTGGGGCCCCTAGGGGTTAGGCCCCTGGAGCTATGGTTCTGGCGCTCAGGGGTTGGGCCCCTGGAGTTGGTGTTGGAGCCCCCAGGGGTTGGGTCCCTGGAGCTGGTGTTGGGGCCCCACGAGTTAGGCCCCTGGAGCTATGGTTCGGGCGCTCAGGGGTTGGGCCCCTGGAGCTATGGTTCGGGCACTCAGGGGTTGGGCCCCTGGAGCTGGGGTCGAGGGCCCCAGGGTTTGGACCCCTCGAGCTGGGGTTGGGGCCCCCTGGGGTTAGTCCCCTGGAGCTATGGTTCGGGCGCTCACGGGTTGGGCCGCTGGAGCTGGTGTTGGGGCCCCCAGGGGTTGGGCCCTTGGAGCTGGGGTTGGGGCCCCTAGGGGTTAGGCCCCTGGAGCTATGGTTCGGGCGCTCAGGGTTTGGGCCCCTGGTGCTGTTGTTTTGGCCCCCAGGGGTTGGGCCCCTGGATCTGGGGTTGGGGCCCCCGGGTGTTAGGCCCCTGGAGCTATGGTTTGGGCGCTCAGGGATTGGGCCTCTGGAGCTGTTGTTGAGGCCCCCAGGGGTTAGTCACCTAGAGGTATTGTTCGGGCGCTCAGGTGTTGGGCCCCTGGAGCTGGTGTTGGGGCCCCAGGGATTAGGCCCCTGGAGCTATGGTTCGGGCACTCAGAGGTTGGGTCCCTGAAGCTGGTGTTGGGGCCCCAGGGGTTGGGCCCCTGAAGCTGGATTTGGGGCCCCAGGGGTTAGGCCCCTCAAGCTATGGTTCGATCGTTCAGGGGTTGGGCCCCTGGAGCTGGTGTTGGGGCCCCCAGGGGTTGGGCCCCTGGAGCAATGGTTCGGGCGCTCTGGGGTTGGGCCCCTGGAGCTGGTGGTGGGGCCCCCAGGGGTTTTGCCCCTGGAGCTGGGGTTGGAGCCCCGGGGGTTAGGCCCCTGGAGCTATGGTTCGGGCTCTCATGGGTTGTGCCCTTGGAGCTGGGGTCGAGGATCCCAGGGGTTCGGCCCCTGGAGCCGGGGTTGGGGCCCCCGGGTGTTAGGCCCCTGTAGGTATGGTTCGGGCCCTCAGGGTTTGGGCCCCTGGAGCTGGTGTTGGGGCCCCCAGGTGGTGGGCCCCTGGAGCTGGGGTTGGGGCCCCCGGGGTTTATGCCCCTGGAGCTATGGTTCGGGCGCTCAGGGGTTGGGCCCCTGGAGTTTGTGTTGGGGCCCCCATGGGTTGGACCCTAGAGCTGGTGTTGGGGCCCCAGGGGTTAGGCCCCTGGAGCTATGGTTCGGGCGATCAGGGGTTGGGCCCATGGAGCTGGTGTTGGAGCCCCCAGAGGTTAGGCCCCTGGAGGTATTGTTCGGGCGCTCAGGGGTTGGGCCCCTGGAGCTGGTGTTTGGGCCCCCATGGGTTAGGCCCCTTGAGCTATGGTTCGGACGCTCAGGGGTTGAGCCCCTGGAGCTGGTGTTGGGGCCCCCAGGAGTTGGGCCCCTGGAGCTGGGGTTGGGGCCCCCAGGGTTAGGCCCCTGGAGCTATGGTTCGGGCGCTCAGGGGTTAGGCCCCTGGAGCTGGTGTTGGGGCCCCCAGGGGTTGGGCCCCTTTAGCTGGTGTTGGGGCCCCAGGGGTTAGGCCCCTGGAGCTATGGTTCGGACGCTCAGGTTTTGGGCCCTTGGAGCTGGGGTGGGGGCCCCCAGGGGTTAGGCTCCTGGAGGTATTGTTCAGGCTCTCTGGGTTTGGGACCCTGGAGCTGGTTTTGGGGCCCCCCAGGGTTAGGCCCCTGGAGCTATGGTTCGGGCGCTCAGGGGTTTGACCCCTGGAGCTGGTGTTGGGGCCCCCAGGGGTGGGGCCCCTGGAGCTGGGGTTGGGGTCCTCGGGAGTTAGGCCCCTGGAGCTATGGTTCGGGCGCTCAGGGGTTGGGCCGTTGGAGCTGGGGTTGGGGCCCCAGGGGTTAGGCCCCTGGAACTATGGTTCGGGCGCTCAAGGGTTGGGCCCCTCGAGCTGGTGTTGGGACCCCGAGGGGTTAGTCCTCTGAAGGTATTGTTCGGGCGCTCAGGTTTTGGGCCCTTGGAGCTATGGTTAGGGCGCTTAGGTTTTGGGCCCTTGGAGCTGGGGTGGGGGCCCCCAAGGGTTAGGCCCCTGTAGCTATGGTTCGAGTGCTCAGGGGTTGGGTCCCTGGAGCTGGTGTTGGGGCCCCCAGCGTTTAGGCCCCTGGAGGTACTGTTCAGGCGCTCTGGTTTTAGGCCCCTGGAGCTGGTTTTGGGGCCCCCAGTTGTTAGGCCCCTGGAGCTATGGTTTGGGCGCTCAGGGGTTTGACCCCTGGAACTGGTGTTGGGGCCCCCAGGGGTGGAGCCCCTGGAGCTGGGGTTGGGGTTCTCGGGAGTTAGGCCCCTGGAGCTATGGTTCGGGTGCTCAGGGGTTGGGACGTTGGAGCTGGGGTTGGGGCCCCCAGGGGTTAGGCCCCTGGAGCTATGGTTCGGGCGCTCAAGTGTTGGGCCACTGGAGCTGGTGTTGGGACCCCCAGGGGTTAGTCCCCTGAAGGTATTGTTCGGGCGCTCAGTGGTTGGGGCCTTGGAGCTGGTGTTGGGGCCCACAGGAATTAGGCCCCTGGAGCTATGGTTCGGGCGCTCAGGAGTTGGGCCCCTGGAGCTGGTGTTGGGGTCCCCATGGGTTCGACCCCTGGAGCTGGTGTTGGTGCCTCCGGGGGTTAGGCCCCTGGAGCTATGGTTCCGGCGCTCAGGGGTTGGGCCCCTGGAGCTGGTGTTGGGGCTCCCAGGGGTTGGGTCCCTGGAGCTGGTGTTGGGGCCCCAGGGGTTAGGATTCTGGAGCTATGGTTCGGGCTCTCAGGTTTTGGGCCCCTGGAGCGGGGGTGGGGTCCCCAGGCGTTAGGCCCCTGTACCTATGGTTCGAGCGCTCAGGGGTTGGGCCCCTGGGGCTGGTGTTGGGGCCCCCAGGGGTAAGGCCCCTGTAGGTATTGTTCGGGCGCTCAGGGGTTGGACCCCTGCAGCTGGTGTTGAGGCCTCCAGGGGTTAGGCCCCTGGAACTATGGTTCGGGCGCTCATTGGTTGGACCCCTGGAGCAGGTGTTTGGTCCCCCATGGGCTGAGCCACTGGAGGTGGGGTTGAGGCCCTTCAGGGATTAGGCCCCTGGAGCTAAGTTTCGGGCGCTCAGGGGTTGGGACCCTGAAGCTGGTGTTGGGGCCCCTAGGTGTTGGGCACCTGGAGCTGGGGTTGGGGCCCCCACGGGTTTGGCACCTGGAGGTATTGTTCGGGCGCTCAGGGGTTGGACCCCTGGAGCTGGTGTTGGGGCCTCCAGGGGTTAGGCCCCTGGAACTATGGTTCGGGCGCTCAGGGGTTGGACCCCTGGAGCAGGTGTTTGGGCCCCCATGGGCTGAGCCACTGGAGGTGGGGTTGGGGCCCCCAGGGGTTAGGTCCCTGGAGCTATGGTTTGGGCGCTCAGGGATTGGGCCCCTGGAACTGGTGTTGGGGCCCCAGGGGTTAGGCCCCGGAGCTATGGTTCGGGCTCTCAGGGGTTGTGCCCTTGAAGCTGGGGTCGAGGGCCCCAGGGGTTGGGCCCCTGGAGCTGGGGTTGAGGCCCCCAGGGGTTGGGCCCCTGGAGTTTGGGTTGGGGCCGCTAGGGGTTAGGCCCCTGGAGCTAAGGTTCGGGCGCTCAGGGTTTGGTCCCCTGGAACTGGTGTTGGGCCCCCCAGGGGTTGGGCCCCTGGAGCTGGGGTTGGGGCCCCCAGGGGTTAGGCACCTGGAGGTATTGTTCGGGCGCTCAGCTGTTGGGCGCCTGGATCTGGTGTTGGGGCTCCCAGGGATTAGACCCCTGGAGCTATGTTTCGGGCACTCAGGGGTTGGGCCACTGGAGCTATTGTTCTGGCGCTCAGGGGTTGGGCACTTGGAGCTGGTGTTGGGGCCCCCAGGGGTTGGGCCCCTGGAGCTGGGGTTGGGGCCCCCAGGGGTTAGGCCCCTGGAGCTATGGTTCGGGCGCTCAGATTTTGGGCCCTTGGAGCTGGGTTGGGGGTCCCCAGGGGTTAGGCCTCTGTAGCTATGGTTCGAGCGCTCAGGGGTTGAGCCCCTGCAGCTTGTGTTGTGGCCCCCAGGGGTTAGGCCCCTGGAGGTATTGTTCGGGCACCCAGGGGTTGGGCCCCTGGAGATGGGGTTGGGGCCAGCAGGGGTTAATCCCCTGGAGCTATGGTTCGGGCGCTCAGGTTTTGGGCCCTTGGAGCTGGGGTGGGGGCCCCCAGGGGTTAGGCCTCTGTTGCTATGGTTCGAGCGCTCAGGGCTTGGGCCCCTGGAGCTTGTGTTGGGGTCCCCAGGGATTAGGCCCCTGGAGGTATTTTTCGGGCGCTCAAGGGTTCGGCCCCTGGAGTTGGTGTTGGGGCCCCCAGGGGTTAGGCCCCTGGAGCTATGGTTTGGGCGCTCAGGGGTTGGACCCTTGGAGCTGTTAAGGGGGCCCCCAGGGGTTGGGCCCCTGGAGCTGGGGTTGGGGCCTCTGGGGGTTCGGCCCCTGGACCTATGGTTCCTGCGCTCAGGGGTTGGGCCCCTGGAGCTGGTGTTGGGGCTCCCAGAGGTTGGGTCCCTTTAGCTGGTGTTGGGGCCCCAGGGGTTAGGCTCCTGGAGCTATGGTTCGGGCTGTCAGGTTTTTGGCCCCTAGAGCTGGGGTGGGGTCCCCAGGCGTTAGGCCCCTGTACCTATGGTTCGAGCGCTCAGGGGTTGGGCCCCTGGAGCTGGTGTTGGGGCCCCCAGGGGTTAGGCCCCTGTAGGTATTGTTCGGGCGCTCAGGAGTTGGACCGGTGGAGCTGGTGTTGGGGCCCCCAGGGTTTAGAAGCCTGGAGCTATAGTTTGGGCGCTCAAGGGTTGGACCCCTGGAGCAGGTGTTTGGGCCCCCATGGGCTGGGACCCTGGAGGTGGGGTTGGGGCCACCAGGGGTTAGGCCCCTGGAGCTAAGGTTCGGGCGCTCAGGGGTTGGGACCCTGAAGCTGGTGTTGGGGCCCCCAAGTGTTGGGTGCCTGGAGCTGGGGTTGGGGCCCCCACGGTTTAGGAAACTGGAGGTATTGTTCGGGCGCTCAGGTGTTGGGCCCCTGGAGCTGGTGTTGGGGCCCCCAGGGATTAGACCCCTGGAGCTATGGTTCGGGCACTCAGGGGTTGGGCCCCTGGAGCTGGTGTTGGGGCCCCAGGGGTTGGACCCCTGGAGCTATAGTTCGGGCGCTCAGGGGTTGGGCCCCTGGAGCTGGTGTTTGGGCCCCCAGGGGTTGGGCCCCTGGAGCTATGGTTCGGGCGCTCTGGGGTTTGGTCCTTGGAGCTGGTGGTGGGGCCCCTGGGGGTTGGGCCCCTGTAACTGGTTTTGGGGCCCCCGGGGTTAGGCCTCTGTAGCTATGGTTCGGGCGCTCAGGGGTTGAGCCCCTGGAACTGGTGTTGGGGCCCCAGGGGTTAGGCCCCGGAGCTATGGTTCGGGCTCTCAGGGGTTGTGCCCTTGGAGCTGGGGTCGAGGGCCCCAGGGGTTGGGCCCCTGGAGCTGGGGTTGGGGCCCCAGGAGTTAGGCCCCGGAGCTATGGTTCGGGCTCTCACGGGTTCTGCCCTTGGAGCTGGGGTCGAGGGCTCCAGGGGTTGGGCCCCTGGAGCTGCGGTTGGGGCCCACAGGGGTTGGACCCCTGCAGGTGGGGTTGGGGCCCACGAGGGTTAGGCCTCTGGAGCTATAGTTCGGGCGCTCATGGGTTGGGCCCTTAGAGCTCAGGTGGGGGACCCCAGGGGTTAGGCCCCTGGAGCTATGGTTCGGGCGCTCAAGGATTGGGCCCCTGGAGCTGGTGTTGGGGCCCACAGGGGTTAGGTCCCTGAAGCTATGGTTCGGGCGCTCAGGAGTTCGGCCCCTGGAGCTGGTATTGGGGCCCCCAGGGGTTGGGCGCCTGGAGCTGGTGTTGGGGCCCCAGGGATTAGGCCCCTAGAGCTATGGTTCGGGCGCTCAGGGGTTGGGCCCTTGGAGCTCGTTTTGGGGCCCCCAGGGGTTGGTCCCCTGGAGCTATGGTTCGGGCGCTCTGGGGTTTGGGTCCTGGAGCTGGTGTTGGGGCCCCCAGGGGTTTGGCCCCTGGAGGTATTGTTCGGGCGCTCAGGGGTTGGGCCCCTGGTGCTGCTGTTTGGGCCCCCAGGGTTTAGGCCCCTGGAGCTATGGTTCGGGCACTCAAGGGTTGGACCCCTGGAGCTGGTGTTGGGGCCCTAGGGGTTGAGCCCCTGGAACTGGGGTTGGCTCCCCAGGGGTTAGGCCTCTGGAGCTATGGTTCGGGCGCTCAGGGGTTGGGCCCCTGGAGCTGGTGTTGGGGCCCCAGGGGTTAGGCCCCTGGAGCTATTTTTCTTGCGCTCAGGGGTTGGGCCCCTGGAGCTGGTGTTAGGGCCCCCAGGGGTTGGGCCCCTGGAGCTGGTGTTGGGGCCCCAGGGGTTAGTCCCCTGGAGCTATGGTTCGGGCGCTTAGGTTTTGGGCCCTTGGAGCTGGGGTGATGGCCCCCAAGGGTTTGTCCCCTCTAGCCATGGTTCGAGCGCTCAGGGGTTGGGACCTTGGAGCTGGTGTTGGGACCCCCAGGGGTTAGGCCCCTGAAGGTATTGTTCGGGTTCTCAGGGTTTGGGCCCATGGAGCTGGTGTTGGGGCCCCCAGGGGTTAGGCCTCTGGAGCAATGTTTTGGGCGCTCAGGGGTTGGACCCCTGAAGCTGGTGTTGTAGCACCCAGGGGTTGGGCCCCTGTAGTTGGGGTTGGGGACCCCGGGGGTTAGGCCCCTGGAGCTATGGCTCGGGCGCTCAGGGGTTGGGCCCCTGGAGCTTGTGTTGGGGTCCCCAAGAGTTGGACCCCTGGAGCTGGGGTTGGGTCCCCCAGGGGTTGGGCCCCCGGAGCTATGGTTCGGATGCTCAGGGGTTGGGCCTCTTGAGCTGGTGTTGGGGCCCCAAGGGGTTGGGCCCCTGGAGCTGCTGAGGGGCCCCAGGGGTTAGGCCCCTGGAGCTATGGTTCAGGCGCTCAGGGGTTGGGCCCCTGGAACTATGGTTCGGGCGCTCAGGGGTTGGGCCCCTGGAGCTGGGGTTGAGGGCTCCAGGGGTTGGGCCCCTGGAGCTCGTGTTGGGGCCCCCGGGGGTTATGCCCCTGGAGCTGGGGTTGGGGCCCCCAGGGATTAGGCCCCTGGATCTATGGTTCGAGCGCTCAGGGGTTGGGCCCCTGGAGCTGGTGTTGGGGCCCCCAGGGGTTAGGCCGCTGGAGGTATTTTTCGGGCGCTCATAGGTTGGGCCCTTGGAGCTGGGGTTGGGGCCCCCAGGGGTTAGCCCCCAGGAGGTATGGTTCGGGCGCTCTGGGGTTGGGCCCCTGAAGCTGGTGTTGGGGCTCCCAGGGTTTGGGCTCCTGGAGCTGGTGTTGGGGCCCCCAGGGGTTTGGCCCCTGTAGCTGGGGTTGGAGCCCCCGGGGGTTAGGCCCCTGGAGCTATGGTTCGGGCGCTCAGGTGTTGGGCGCCTGGAGCTGGTGTTGGGGCCTCAGGGGTTGGGCCCCTGGAGCTGGGGTTCGGGCCCCCGGGGGTTAGGCCCCTGGAGCTATGGTTCGAGCGCTCAGGGGTTGGGCCCGTGGAGCTGGGGTTCGGGCACCCGGAGGTTAGACCCCTGGAGCTATGGTTCGTGCGCTCAGGGGTTGGGCCCTTGGAGCTGGTGTTGGGGCCCCCAGGGGTTAGGGCCCTGGAGCTATGGTTCGGGCGCTCAGGGGTTCGGCACCTGGAACTGGTGTTGGGGCCCCCAGGGTTTGGGCCACTGGAGCTGGGGTTTGGGCCCCCAGGGGTTAGGCCCCTGGAGCTGTGGTTCAGGCGCTGAGGGGTTGGGCCCCTGGAGTTGGTGTTTTGGCCGCGAGGGGTTGGGCCCCTGGAGCTGGTGTTGGAGCCCCAGGGGTTAGAACCCTGGAGCTATAGTTCGGGCGCTCAGGGGTTGGACCCCTGGAGCAGGTGTTTGGGCCCCCATGGGCTGGGACCCTGGAGGTGGGGTTGGGGCCCCCAGGGGTTAGGCCCCTGCAGCTAAGGTTCGGGCGCTCAGGGGTTGGGACCCTGAAGCTGGTGTTGGGGCCCCCAAGTGTTGGGCGCCTGGAGCTGGGGTTGGGGCCCCCACGGGTTAGGAAACTGGAGGTATTGTTCGGGCGCTCAGGTGTTGGGCCTCTGGAGCTGGTGTTGGGGCCCCCAGGGATTAGACCCCTGGAGCTATGGTTCGGGCACTCAGGGGCTGGGCCCCTGGAGCTGGTGTTGGGGCCCCAGGGGTTGGGCCCCTGGAGCTATAGTTCGGGCGCTCAGGGGTTGGGCCCCTGGAGCTGGTGTTTGGGCCCCCAGGGGTTGGGCCCCTGGAGCTATGGTTCGGGCGCTCTGGGGTTTGGTCCTTGGAGCTGGTGGTGGGGCCCCCGGGGGTTGGGCCCCTGTAACTGGGGTTGGGGCCCCAGGGGTTAGGCCCCGGAGCTATGGTTCGGGCTCTCAGGGGTTGTGCCCTTGGAGCTGGGGTCGAGGGCCCCAGGGGTTGGGCCCCTGGAGCTGGGGTTGGGGCCCCAGGAGTTAGGCCCCGGAGCTATGGTTCGGGCTCTCATTGGTTCTGACCTTGGAGCTGGGGTCGAGGGCTCCAGGGGTTGGGCCCCTGGAGCTGGGGTTGGGGCCCACAGGGGTTGGGCCCCTGCAGGTGGGGTTGGGGCCCACGAGGGTTAGGCCTCTGGAGCTATAGTTCGGGCGCTCATGGGTTGGGCCCTTAGAGCTCGGTTGGGGGCCCCCAAGGGTTTGGCCCCTCTAGCCATGGTTTGAACGCTCAGGGGTTGGGACCCTGGAGCTGGTGTTGGGGACCCCAGGGGTTAGGCCCCTGGAGGTATTGTTCGGGCTCTCAGGGTTTGCGCCCCTGGAGCTGGTGTTCTGGCCCCCAGGGGTTAGGCCTCTGGAGCAATGTTTCGGGCGCTCAAGGGTTGGACCCCTGGAGCTGGATTTGGGGCCCCCAGGGGTTGGGCCCCTGGAGTGGGGGTTGGGGCCCCCGGGGGTTAGGCCCCTGGAGCTATGGCTCGGGCACTCAGGGGTTGGGCCCCTGGAGCTTGTGTTGGGGCCCCCAAGGGTTGGGCCCTGGAGCTGGGGTTGGGGCCCCCAGGGGTTGTGCCCCCGGAGCTATGGTTCGGGCGCTCAGGGGTTGGGCCTCTTGAGCTGGTGTTGGGGCCCCAATGGGTTGGGCCCCTGGAGCTGGTGTTGGAGCCCCAGGGGTTAGGCCCCTGGAGCTATGGTTTAGGCGCTCA
Source organism: Gopherus flavomarginatus (assembly GCF_025201925.1). Taxonomy (NCBI): domain Eukaryota; kingdom Metazoa; phylum Chordata; order Testudines; family Testudinidae; genus Gopherus; species Gopherus flavomarginatus. The sequence goes on along the minus strand of NW_026114696.1, from coordinate 190,217 downwards.
AGGGTTGGGCCCCTGGAGCTATGGTTCGGGCGCTCAGGGGTTGGGCCCCTGGAGCTGGGGTCGAGGGCCCCAGGGGTTGGGCCCCTGGAGCTGATGTTGGGGCCCCCAGGGGTTAGGCCCCTGGAGGTATTTTTCGGGCGCTCAGGGGTTGGGCCCTTGGAGCTGGGGTTGGGGCCCCCAGGGGTTAGGCCCCTGGAGGTATGGTTCGGGCGCTCAGGGGTTGGGCCCCTGGAGCTGGTGTTGGGGCCCCCAGGGGCTGGGCCCTTGGAGGTGATGTTGGGGCTTCAGGGGTTCGGTCCCTGGAGCTGGGGTTGGGGCCCCCAGGGGTTTGGCCCCTGTAGCTGGGGTTGGGGCCCCCGGGGGTTATCCCCCTGGAGCTATGGTTCAGGCGCTCAGGGGTTGGGCCCCTTTAGCTGGTGTTGGGGCCCCCAGGGGTTGGGCCCCTGGAGCTGGGGTTGGGGCCCCCGGGGGTTAGGCCCCTGGTGCTATGGTTCGAGCGCTCAGGGGTTGGGCCCGTGGAGCTGGTGTTGGGTCCCTCAGGGGTTGGGCTCCTGGAGCTGGGGTTGGAGCCCCCAGCGGTTAGGCCCCTGGAGATATGGTTCAGGCTCTCAGGGGTTGGGCCCCTGGAGCTGGGGTCGAGGGCCCCAGGGGTTGGGCCCCTGGAGCTGGGGTTGGGGCACCCGGGGGTTAGACCCCTGGAGCTGTGGTTCGTGCGCTCAGGGGTTGGGCCCCTGGAGCTGGTGTTGGGGCCCCAAGGGGTTGGGCCCTTGGAGCTGGTGTTGGGGCCACAGGGGGCTGGACCCCTGGAGCTGGTGTTTTGGCCCCAGGGGTTACCCCCCTGGAGCTGTGGTTCGGGCGCTCAGGGTTTGGGCACCTGGAGCTATGGTTCCGGCGCTCAGGGTTTGGGCCCGTGGAGCTGGGGTCGAGGGCCGCAGGGGTTGGGCCCCTGGAGCTGGATTTAGGTCCCCCGGGGTTTAGGCCGCTGGAGCTGGGGTTGGGGCGCCCAGGGGTTAGGCCCCTGGAGCTATGGATCGGGCGCTCAGAGGTAGGGCCCTTGGAGCTGGGGTGGGGGCCCCCAGGGATTAGGCCCCTGGAGCTATGGTTCGGGCACTCAGGGGTTGGGCCCCTGGAGCTGGTGTTGGGGCCCCAGGGATTAGGCCCCTGCAGCTATGGTTCGGGCGCTCAAGGGTTTTGCCCCTGGAGCTATGGTTCGGGCGCTCGGGTTTTGGGCCCTTGGAGCTGGGGTGGGGGCCCCCAGGGGTTAGGCCTCTGTAGCTAAGGTTCGAGCGCTCAGGGGTTCGGCCCCTGGAGCTGGTGATGGGGCCCCCAGGGGTTAGGCCCCTGGAGCTATGGTTCGGGTGCTCTGGGGTTTGGCTCCTGGAGCTCGTGCTGGGGCCCCCAGGGTTTGGGCTCCTGGAGCTGGGGTTGGGGCCCCTAGGGGTTAGGCCCCTGGAGCTATGCTTCGGGCACTCAGGGGTTGGGCCCCTGGAGCTGGTGTTGGGGCCTCCAGCGTTTGGGCCCCTGGAGCTGGTGTTGGGGCCTCAGGGGTTAGGCCCCTGGAGCTATGATTCGGGCGTTCAGGGGTTCGGCCCCTGGAGCTATGGTTCGGGCGCTCAGGGGTTGGGCCCCTGGAGCTGGTGTTGGGACCCCCAGGGGTTAGGCCGCTGTAGCTGGGGTTGGGGCCCCCAGGGGTTAGGCCCCTATAGCTATGGTTCGGGCGCTCAGGTTTTGGGCCCTTGGAACTCGGGTGCGGGCCTCCAGGGGTTAGGCCGCAGTAGCTATGGTTCGAGCACTCAGGGGTTGGGCCCCTGGAGCTGGTGTTGTGGCCCCCAGGGGTTTGGCCCCTGGAGGTATTGTTCGGGCGCTCAGGGGTTGGGCCCCTGGAGCTGCTGTTTGGGCCCCCAGGGGTTAAGCCCCTGGAGCTATGGTTCGGGCTCTCAGGAGTTGGACCTCTGGAGCTGGTGTTGGGGCCCCCAGAGGTTGAGCCCCTGGAACTGGGGTTGGGGCCCCCGGGGGTTAGGCCTCTGGAGCTATGGTTCGGACCCTCAGCGGTTTTGCCCCTGGAGCTGGTGTTGGGGCCCCAGGGGTTTGGCCCCTGGAGCTATTTTTCTTGCGCTCAGGGGTTGGGCCCCTGGAGCTGGTGTTAGGGCCCCCAGGGGTTGGGCCCCTGGAGCTGGTGTTGGTTCCCCAGGGGTTAGTCCCCTGGAGCTATGGTTCGGGCGCTTAGGTTTTCGGCCCTTGGAGCTGGGGTGGGGGCCCCAAAGGGTTTGGCCCCTCTAGCCATGGTTTGAGCGCTCAGGGGTTGGGACCCTGGAGCTGGTGTTGGGGCCCCCAGGGGTTAGGCCTCTGGAGCAATGTTTCGGGCGCTCAGGGGTTGGACCCCTCGAGCTGGTGTTGGGGCCCCCAGGGTTTGGGCCCCTGGAGTTGGGTTTGGGGCCCCCGGGGGTTAGGCCCCTGGAGCTATGGCTCGGGCGCTCAGGGGTTGGGCCCCTGGAGCTTGTGTCAGGGCCCCCAAGGGTTGGGCCCCTGGAGCTGGGGTTGAGGCCCCCAGGGATTAGGCTCTGGATCTATGGTTCGGGCGCTCAGGGGTTGGGCCCCTGGAGCTGGTGTTGAGGCCCCAAGGGGTTGGGCCCCTGGAGCTACTGAGGGGCACCAGGGGTTTGGCCCCTGGAGCTATGGTTGAGGCGCTCAGGGGTTGGGCCCCTGGAGCTATGGTTCGGGCGCTCAGGGGTTGGGCCCCTGGAGCTTTGGTCGAGGGCCTGAGGGGTTGGGCCCCTGGAGATCGGGTTGGGGCCCCCGAGGGTTATGCCCCTGGAGCTGGGGTTGGGGCCCCCAGGGATTAGGCCCCTGGAGCTATGGTTCGGGCGCTCAGGGGTTGGGCCCCTTTAGCTGGTGTTGGGGCCCCCAGGGGTTGGGCCCCTGGAGCTGGGGTTGGGGCCCCCGGGGGTTAGGCCCCTGGAGGTATGATTCGAGCGCTCTGGGGTTGGGCCCGTGGAGCTGGTGTTGGGGCCTCCAGGGGTTGGGCCCCTGGAGCTGGGGTTGGGGCCCCTAGGAGTTAAGCCCTTGGAGCTATGATTCGGGCGCTTAGGGGTTGGGCCCCTGGAGCTGGTGTTGGGGCCCCTAGGGGTTGGGCCCCTGGAGCCGGTGATGGGGCCCCAGGGGTTAGGCCATTTGAGCTATGGTTCAGGCGCTCAGGGGTTGGGCCCCTGGAGCTATGGTTCGGGCGCTCAGGGGTTGGGACCCTGGAGCTTTGGTTCGGGCGCTCAGGGGTTTGGCCCCTGGAGCTGGTGTTGGGGCCCCCAGGGGTTAGGCACCTGGAGGTATTGTTCGAGCCCTCAGGTGTTGACCCCGTGGAGCTGGTGTTGGGGCCACCAGGGATTAGGCCCCTGGTGCTTTGGTTCGGGCACTCAGGGGTTGGGCCCCTGGAGCTGGTGTTGGAGCCCCAGGGGTTGTGCCCCTGGAGCTTGTGTTGGGGCCACAGGGGTTAGGCCCCTGGAGCTATGATTCGGGCGCTCAGCGGTTGGGCCCCTGGAGCTGGTGTTGTGGACCCCAGGGGTTGGGCCCTTGGAGCTGGGGTTGGGGCCCTAGGGGTTAGGCCCCTGGAGCTATGGTTCGGGCGCTCATTGGTTGTGCCCCTGGAGCTGGTGTTCGGACCCCCAGGGGTTGGGCGCCTGGAGCAGGGGTTGGGGCCCCCAGGGGTTAGGCCCCTGGAGCGATGGTTCGGGGGCTCAGGGGTTGGTCCCCTGCAACTGCTGTTGTGGACCCCAGGGGTTGGGCCCCTGGAGCTGGTGTTGGGGCCCTAGGGGTTAGGCCCCTGGAGCTATGGTTCGGGCGCTCAAGGGTTGGGCCCCTGGAGCTATGGTTCGGGCGCTCAGGGGTTGGGCCCCTGGAGCTGGGGTTGAGGGCCCCAGGGGTTGGGCCCCTGGAGCTGGGGTTGGGACCTCCGGGGGTTAGGCCCCTGGAGCTATGATTCGGGCACTCAGGGGTTAGGGCCCTGGAGCTGGTGTTGGGGCCCCCAGGGGTTGGGACCCTGGAGCTTGGGTTGGGGCCCCTAGGGTTTAGGCCCCTGGAGCTATGGTTCGGGGGCTCAGTGGTTGGGGCCCTGGAGCTGATGTTGGGGCCCCCAGATGTTGGGCCCCTGGATCTGGTGTTGGGGCCCCAGGGGTTAGGCCCCTGGAGCTATGGTTCGGGCGCTCAGGGGTTAGGCCCCTGGAGCTGGTGTTGGGGCCCCCAGGGGTTAGGCCCCTGGAGGTATTGTTCGGGCTCTCAGGGTTTGGGCCTCTGGAGCTGGTGTTGGGGCCCCCAGGGGTTTAGCCTCTGAAGCAATGGTTCGGGCGCTCAGGAGTTGGACCCCTGGAGCTGGTGTTGGGGCCCCCAGGGGTTGAGCCCCTGGAGTTGGGGTTGGGGCCCCCGGGGGTTAGGCCCCTGGAGCTATGGCTCGGGCGCTCAGGGGTTGAGCCCCTGGAGCTCGTGTTGGGGCCCCCAGTGGTTGGGCCCCTGGAGCTGGGGTTGGGGCCCCCAGGGGTTTGGCCCCTGGAGCTATGGTTCGGGCGCAAAGGGGTTGGGCCCCTGGAGCTGGTGTTGGGTCCCCAAGGGATTGGGCCCCTGGAGCTGGTGTTGGAGCCCCAGGGGTTAGGTCCCTGGAGCTAGGGTTCGGGTGCTCAGGGGTTGGGCCCCTGGAGCTATGGTTCGGACGCTCAGTGGTTGGGCCCCTGTTGCTGGGGTCGAGGGCCCGAGGGTTTGGGCCCCTGGAGCTGGGGTTGGGGCCCCCGGGGGTTAGGCCCCTGGAGCTATGGTTCGGGCGCTCAGGGGTTGGGCCCCTGGAGCTGGTGTTGGGGCCCCCAGGGGTTGGGCCCCTGGAGCTGGGGTTGGGGCCCCCAGGGGTTAGGCCCCTGGAGCTATGGTTCGGGCGCACAGGTGTTGGGCCTCTGGATCTGGTGTTGGGGCCCCCAGGGGTTGGTCCCCTGGAGCCGGTGGTGGGGCCCCAGAGGTTATTCCATTTGAGCTATGGTTCAGGCGCTCAGGGGTTGGGCCCCTGGAGCTGGTGTTTGGGCCCCAGGGGTTAGGCTCCTGGAACTATGGTTCGGGCGCTCAGGGGTTGGGCCCCTGGAGCTGGTGTTGGGACCCCCAGGGGTTAGGCCGCTGTAGCTGGGGTTGGGGCCCCCAGGGGTTAGGCCCCTATAGCTATGGTTCGGGCGCTCAGGTTTTGGGCCCTTGGAACTCGGGTGCGGGCCTCCAGGGGTTAGGCCGCAGTAGCTATGGTTCGAGCACTCAGGGGTTGGGCCCCTGGAGCTGCTGTTTGGGCCCCCAGGGGTTAAGCCCCTGGAGCTATGGTTCGGGCTCTCAGGAGTTGGACCTCTGGAGCTGGTGTTGGGGCCCCCAGAGGTTGAGCCCCTGGAACTGGGGTTGGGGCCCCCGGGGGTTAGGCCTCTGGAGCTATGGTTCGGACCCTCAGCGGTTTTGCCCCTGGAGCTGGTGTTGGGGCCCCAGGGGTTTGGCCCCTGGAGCTATTTTTCTTGCGCTCAGGGGTTGGGCCCCTGGAGCTGGTGTTAGGGCCCCCAGGGGTTGGGCCCCTGGAGCTGGTGTTGGTTCCCCAGGGGTTAGTCCCCTGGAGCTATGGTTCGGGCGCTTAGGTTTTCGGCCCTTGGAGCTGGGGTGGGGGCCCCAAAGGGTTTGGCCCCTCTAGCCATGGTTTGAGCGCTCAGGGGTTGGGACCCTGGAGCTGGTGTTGGGGCCCCCAGGGGTTAGGCCTCTGGAGCAATGTTTCGGGCGCTCAGGGGTTGGACCCCTGGAGCTGGTGTTGGGGCCCCCAGGGTTTGGGCCCCTGGAGTTGGTGTTGGGGCCCCCGGGGGTTAGGCCCCTGGAGCTATGGCTCGGGCGCTCAGGGGTTGGGCCCCTGGAGCTTGTGTCAGGGCCCCCAAGGGTTGGGCCCCTGGAGCTGGGGTTGAGGCCCCCAGGGATTAGGCTCTGGATCTATGGTTCGGGCGCTCAGGGGTTGGGCCCCTGGAGCTGGTGTTGAGGCCCCAAGGGGTTGGGCCCCTGGAGCTACTGAGGGGCACCAGGGGTTTGGCCCCTGGAGCTATGGTTGAGGCGCTCAGGGGTTGGGCCCCTGGAGCTATGGTTCGGGCGCTCAGGGGTTGGGCCCCTGGAGCTTTGGTCGAGGGCCTGAGGGGTTGGGCCCCTGGAGATCGGGTTGGGGCCCCCGAGGGTTATGCCCCTGGAGCTGGGGTTGGGGCCCCCAGGGGTTAGGCCCCTGGAGCTATGGTTCGGGCGCTCAGGGGTTGGGCCCCTTTAGCTGGTGTTGGGGCCCCCAGGGGTTGGGCCCCTGGAGCTGGGGTTGGGACCCCCGGGGGTTAGGCCCCTGGAGGTATGATTCGAGCGCTCTGGGGTTGGGCCCGTGGAGCTGGTGTTGGGGCCTCCAGGGGTTGGGCCCCTGGAGCTGGGGTTGGGGCCCCTAGGAGTTAAGCCCTTGGAGCTATGATTCGGGCGCTTAGGGGTTGGGCCCCTGGAGCTGGTGTTGGGGCCCCTAGGGGTTGGGCCCCTGGAGCCGGTGGTGGGGCCCCAGGGGTTAGGCCATTTGAGCTATGGTTCAGGCGCTCAGGGGTTGGGCCCCTGGAGCTATGGTTCGGGCGCTCAGGGGTTGGGACCCTGGAGCTTTGGTTCGGGCGCTCAGGGGTTTGGCCCCTGGAGCTGGTGTTGGGGCCCCCAGGGGTTAGGCACCTGGAGGTATTGTTCGAGCGCTCAGGTGTTGACCCCGTGGAGCTGGTGTTGGGGCCACCAGGGATTAGGCCCCTGGTGCTTTGGTTCGGGCACTCAGGGGTTGGGCCCCTGGAGCTGGTGTTGGAGCCCCAGGGGTTGTGCCCCTGGAGCTTGTGTTGGGGCCACAGGGGTTAGGCCCCTGGAGCTATGATTCGGGCGCTCAGCGGTTGGGCCCCTGGAGCTGGTGTTGTGGACCCCAGGGGTTGGGCCCTTGGAGCTGGGGTTGGGGCCCTAGGGGTTAGGCCCCTGGAGCTATGGTTCGGGCGCTCATTGGTTGTGCCCCTGGAGCTGGTGTTCGGACCCCCAGGGGTTGGGCGCCTGGAGCAGGGGTTGGGGCCCCCAGGGGTTAGGCCCCTGGAGCGATGGTTCGGGGGCTCAGGGGTTGGTCCCCTGCAACTGCTGTTGTGGACCCCAGGGGTTGGGCCCCTGGAGCTGGTGTTGGGGCCCTAGGGGTTAGGCCCCTGGAGCTATGGTTCGGGCGCTCAAGGGTTGGGCCCCTGGAGCTATGGTTCGGGCGCTCAGGGGTTGGGCCCCTGGAGCTGGGGTTGAGGGCCCCAGGGGTTGGGCCCCTGGAGCTGGGGTTGGGACCTCCGGGGATTAGGCCCCTGGAGCTATGATTCGGGCACTCAGGGGTTGGGCCCCTGGAGCTGGTGTTGGGGCCCCCAGGGGTTGGGACCCTGGAGCTTGGGTTGGGGCCCCTAGGGTTTAGGCCCCTGGAGCTATGGTTCGGGGGCTCAGTGGTTGGGGCCCTGGAGCTGATGTTGGGGCCCCCAGATGTTGGGCCCCTGGATCTGGTGTTGGGGCCCCAGGGGTTAGGCCCCTGGAGCTATGGTTCGGGCGCTCAGGGGTTAGGCCCCTGGAGCTGGTGTTGGGGCCCCCAGGGGTTAGGCCCCTGGAGGTATTGTTCGGGCTCTCAGGGTTTGGGCCTCTGGAGCTGGTGTTGGGGCCCCCAGGGGTTTAGCCTCTGAAGCAATGGTTCGGGCGCTCAGGAGTTGGACCCCTGGAGCTGGTGTTGGGGCCCCCAGGGGTTGAGCCCCTGGAGTTGGGGTTGGGGCCCCCGGGGGTTAGGCCCCTGGAGCTATGGCTCGGGCGCTCAGGGGTTGAGCCCCTGGAGCTCGTGTTGGGGCCCCCAGTGGTTGGGCCCCTGGAGCTGGGGTTGGGGCCCCCAGGGGTTTGGCCCCTGGAGCTATGGTTCGGGCGCACAGGGGTTGGGCCCCTGGAGCTGGTGTTGGGTCCCCAAGGGATTGGGCCCCTGGAGCTGGTGTTGGAGCCCCAGGGGTTAGGTCCCTGGAGCTAGGGTTCGGGTGCTCAGGGGTTGGGCCCCTGGAGCTATGGTTCGGACGCTCAGTGGTTGGGCCCCTGTTGCTGGGGTCGAGGGCCCGAGGGTTTGGGCCCCTGGAGCTGGGGTTGGGGCCCCCGGGGGTTAGGCCCCTGGAGCTATGGTTCGGGCGCTCAGGGGTTGGGCCCCTGGAGCTGGTGTTGGGGCCCCCAGGGGTTGGGCCCCTGGAGCTGGGGTTGGGGCCCCCAGGGGTTAGGCCCCTGGAGCTATGGTTCGGGCGCACAGGTGTTGGGCCTCTGGATCTGGTGTTGGGGCCCCCAGGGGTTGGTCCCCTGGAGCCGGTGGTGGGGCCCCAGAGGTTATTCCATTTGAGCTATGGTTCAGGCGCTCAGGGGTTGGGCCCCTGGAGCTGGTGTTTGGGCCCCAGGGGTTAGGCTCCTGGAAGTATGGTTCGGGCGCTCAGGGGTTGGGCCCCTGGAGCTGGGGTCGAGGGCCCCAAGGTTTGGACCCCTGGAGCTGGGGTTGGGGCCCCCTAGGGTTAGGCTCCTGTAGCTATGGTTCGGGCGCTCAGCGGTTAGGCCCCTGGAGCTGGTTTTGGGGCCCCCAGGGGTTGGGCCCCTGGAGCTGGGGTTGGGGCCCCCTGGGGTTAGGCCCCTGGAGCTATGGTTCGGGCGCTCAGGGGTTGGGCCCCTGGAGCTTTGGTTCGGGCGCTCAGGGATTTGGCCCCTGGAGCTGGTGTTGGGGCCCCCAGGGGTTAGGCACCTGGAGGTATTGTTCGGGCGCTCAGGTGTTGACCCCGTGGAGCTGGTGTTGGGGCTACCAGGGAATAGGCCCCTGGTGCTTTGGTTGGGGCACTCAGGGGTTGGGCCCCTGGAGCTGGTGTTGGGGCCCCCAGGGGTTAGGCCTCTTGAGCAATGGTTCGAGCGCTCAGGAGTTGTACCCCTGGAGCTGGTGTTGGGGCCCCCAGGGGTTGGGCCCCTGGAGTTGCAGTTGGGGCCCCCGGGGGTTAGGCCCCTGGAGCTATGGCTCGGGCGCTCAGGGTTTGGGCCCCTGGAGCTCGTGTTGGGGCCCCCAGTGGTTGGGCCCCTGGAGCTGGGGTTGGGGCCCCCAGGGGTTTGGCCCCTGGAGCTGTGGTTCGAGCGCTCAGGGGTTGGGCCCCTGGAGCTGGTGTTGGGGCCCCAAGGGGTTGGGCCCCTGGAGCTGGTGTTGGAGCCCCAGGGGTTAGGTCCCTGGAGCTTGGGTTCGGGCGCTCAGGGGTTGGGCCCCTGGAGCTATGGTTCGGACGCTCAGTGGTTGGGCCCCTATAGGTGGGGTCGAGAGCCCGAGGGTTTGGGCCCCTGGAGCTGGGGTTGGGGCCCCCGGGGATTAGGCCCCTGGAGCTATGGTTCGATCGCTCAGGGGTTGGACCCCTGGAGCTGGTGTTGGGGCCCCCAGGGTTTGGGACCCTTTAGCTATGGTTCGGGCGCTGTGGGGTTTGGTCCCTGGAGCTGGTGGTGGGGCCCCCAGGGGTTAGGTCCCTGTAGCTGGGGTCGGGGCCCCGGGGGTTAGGCCCCTGGAGCTATGGTTCGGGCGTTCAGGGGTTGGGCCCCTGGAACTGGTGTTGAGGCCCCAGGGGTTAGGCCCCGGAGCTATGGTTCGGGCTCTCAGGGGTTGTGCCCATGGAGCTCGGGTCGAGGGCCCCAGGGGTTGGGCCCCTGGAGCTGGGGTTGGGGCCCCCAGGGATTGGGCCCCTGGAGTTTGGGTTGGGGCCGCTAGGGGTTAGGCCCCTGGAGCTTAGGTTCGGGCGCTCAGGGTTTGGGCCCCTGGAACTGGTGTTGGGGCCCCCAGGGGTTGGGCCCCTGGAGCTGGGGTTGGGGCCCCCAGGGGTTAGGCACCTGGAGGTATAGTTCGGGCGCTCATGTGTTGGGCGCCTGGAGCTGGTGTTGGGGCCCTCAGGGATTAGACCCCTGGAGCTATGGTTCGGACACTCAGGGGTTGGGCCCCTGGAGCTGGTGTTGGGGCCCCAGGGGTTGGGCCCCTGCAGCTATGGTTCGGGCGCTCAAGGGTTGGGCCCCTGGAGCTGGTGTTGGAGCCCCCAGGGGTTGGGCCTCTTGAGCTGGGGTTGGGGCCCCCAGGGGTTAGGCCCCTGGAGTTTTGGTTCGGGCGCTCAGGGGTTGGGCCCCTGGAGCTCCTGTTGGGGACCCCAGGGGTTGGACCCCTGGAGCTGGTTTTGGGGCCCCAGGGTTTAGGCCCCTGGAGCTATGGTTCGGGCGCTCAAGGGTTGGGCCGCTGGAACTATGGTTCGGGCGCAATGGGGTTGGGCCCCTGGAGCTGGGATTGAGGGCCCCAGGGGTTGGGCCCCTGGAGCTTGGGTTGGGACCCCCGGGGGTTAGGCCCCTGGAGCTATGGTTCGGGCGCTCAGGGGTTGGGCCCCTGGAGCTGGTGTTGGGGCTCCCAGGGGTTGGGACCCTGGAGCTGGGGTTGGGGACCCCAGGGGTTGGGCCCCTGGAACTGGGGTTAGGACCCCCGGGGGTTAGTCCCCTGGAGCTATGGTTCGGGCGCTCAGGGGTTGGGCCCATGGAGCTGGTGTTGGGACCGCCAGGGGTTGGGCCACTGGAGCTGGGGTTGGGGTCCCCAGGGTTTAGGCCTCTGGAGCTATGGTTCGGGCGCTCAGGGGTTGGGCCCCTGGAGCTGGTGTTGGGGCCCCCAGGGGTTGGGCCCCTGGAGCTGGTGTTGGGGCCCCAGGGGTTAGGCCCCTGGAGCTATGGTTCGGGCGCTCAGGTTTTGGGCCCTTGTAGCTCGGGTGAGGGCCCCCAGGGGTTAGGCCCCTGTAGGTATGGTTCGAGCACTCAGAGGTTGGGCCCCTGGAGCTGGTGTTGGGGCCCCGAGGGGTTAGGACCCTGGAGTTATTGTTCGGGCGCTCAGGGGTTGGGCCCCTGGAGCTGGTGTTGCGGCCCTCAGGGGTTAGGCCCCTGGAGCTATGGTTCGGGCGCTCAAGTGTTGGACCTCTGGAGCTGGTGTTGGGGCCCCCAGCGGTTGGGACCCTTGAGCTGGCGTTGGGGCTCCCGGGGGTTAGGCCCCTTGAGCTATGGTTCGGGCGCTCAGGGTTTGGGCCCCTGGAGCTGGTGTTTGGGCCCCAGGTGTTGGGGCCCTGGAGCTGGGGTTGGGGACCCCAGGGGTTAGGCCCCTAGAGTTATGGTTCGGGCGCTCAAGGGTTGGGCCCCTGGAGGTGCTTTTGGGGCTCCCAGGGGTTGTGCCCCTGGAGCTTTGGTTCGGGCCCTCAGGGTTTGGTCCCCTGGACTTGGGGTCGAGGGACCCAGGGGTTGGGCCTCTGGAGCTGGTGTTGAGGCCCCAGGGGTTAGACCCCTGGAGCTATGGTTCGGGCGCTCAGAGGTTGGGCCCCTGGAGCTGGGGTCGAGAGCCCCAGCTGTTTGGCCCCTGGAGCTGGGGTTGGCGTCCCCGTGGGTTAGGCCCCTGGAGCTATGATTCGGGCGCACAGGGGACGGGCCCCTGGACGTGGTTTTGGGGCCCCCAGGGGTTGTGCCTCTGGAGCTAGTGTGGGGGCCCCAGGGGTTAGGCACCTGGAGGTATTCTTCGGGCGCTCAGGTGTTGGGCCCGTGGAGCTGGTGTTGGGGCCCCCAGGGATTAGGACCCTGGAGCTATGGTTCGGGCACTCTGGGATTGGGCCCCTGGAGCTGCTGTTGGGGCCCCAGGGGTTGGGCCCCTAGAGCTGGTGTAGGCGCCACAGGGGTTAGGCCCCTGGAGCTATGGTTCGGGCGCTCAGGGGTTGGGCCCCTGGAGCTGATGTTGGGGCCCCCAGGGGTTGGGCCCCTGGAGCTATGGTTCGGGCTCTCTGGGGTTGGGCCCCTGGAGCTGGTGTTGGGGCCCCCAGGGGTTGGGCCCTTGGAGCTGTGGTGGGGCCCCGAATGTTAGGTCCGTGGAGCTATAGTTCGGGCGCTCAGGGGTTTGGCCCTTGGAGCTGGGGTCGAGGGCCCCAGGGGTTGGGCCCCTGGAGCTGGGGTTGAGGCCCCCGGGGGTTAGGCCCCTGGAGCTATGTTTCGGGCGCTCAGGAGTTGGGCCCCTGGAGCTGGTATGGGGCCCGCATGGGTTGGGCCCCTGGAGCTGGGGTTCGGGCCCCTAGGACTTAGGCCCCTGGAGCTATGGTTCAGGCGCTAATCGGTTGGGCCCCTTGAGCTGGTGTTGGGGCCCCCAGGGGTTGGGCCCCTGGAGCTGGTGTTTGGGCCCCAGGGGTTAAGCCCCTGGAACTATGGTTTGGGCGCTCAGGGGTTGGGCCCTTGGAGCTGGTGTTGGGGCCCACAGCGGTTAGGCCCCTTTAGCTGTGGTTCGGGCGCTCAGGAGTTGGGCCCCTGGAGCTGGTGTTGGGGCTTCCAGGGGTTTGGCCCTGGAGCTAGTCTTGGGTCCCCAAGGGTTAGGCCCCTGGAGCTATGGTTCGGGCGCTCAGGGGTGGTGCCACTGGAGCTGGGGTTGGGGTCCCCAGGGTTTAGGCCTCTGGAGCTATGGTTCGGGCGCTCAGGGGTTGGGCCCCTGGAGCTGGTGTTGGGGCCCCCAGGGGTTGGGCCCCTGGAGCTGGTGTTGGGGCCCCAGGGGTTAGGCCTCTGGAGCTATGGTTCGGGCGCTCAGGTTTTGGGCCCTTGGACCTCGGGTGGGGGCCCCCAGGGGTTAGGCCCCTGTAGGTATGGTTTGAGCACTCAGGGGTTGGGCCCCTGGAGCTGGTGTTGGGGCCCCGAGGGGTTAGGACCCTGGAGTTATTGTTCGGGTGCTCAGGGGTTGGGCCCCTGGAGCTGGTGTTGGGGCCCTCAGGGGTTAGGCCCCTGGAGCTATGGTTCGGGCGCTCAAGTGTTGGACCTCTGGAACTGGTGTTGGGGCCCCCAGCGGTTGGGACCCTAGAGCTGGGGTTGGGGCTCCCGGGGGTTAGGCCCCTTGAGCTATGGTTCGGGCGCTCACGGTTTGGGCCCCTGGAGCTGGTGTTTGGGCCCCAGGTGTTGGGGCCCTGGAGCTGGGCTTGGGGCCCCCAGGGGTTAGGCCCCTGGAGTTATGGTTCGGGCGCTCAAGGATTGGGCCCCTGGAGGTGGTTTTGGGGCCCCCAGGGGTTGTGCCCCTGGAGCTATGGTTCGGGCCCTCAGGGTTTGGTCCCCTGGACTTGGGGTCGAGGGACCCAGGGGTTGGGCCTCTGGAGCTGGTGTTGAGGCCCCAGGGGTTAGGCCCCTGGAGCTATGGTTCGGGCGCTCAGAGGTTGGGCCCCTGGAGCTGGGGTCGAGGGCCCCAGGTGTTTGGCCCCTGGAGCTGGGGTTGGCGTCCCCGTGGGTTAGGCCCCTGGAGCTATGGTTCGGGCGCTCAGGGGATGGGCCCCTGGACGTGGTTTTGGGGCCCCCAGGGGTTGTGCCTCTTGAGCTAGTGTGGGGGCCCCAGGGGTTAGGCACCTGGAGGTACTCTTCTGGCGCTCAGGTGTTGGGCCCGTGGAGCTGGTGTTGGGGCCCCCAGGGATTAGGACCCTGGAGCTATGGTTCGGGCACTCTGGGATTGGGCCCCTGGAGCTGCTGTTGGGGCCCCAGGGGTTGGGCCCCTAGAGCTGGTGTAGGCGCCACAGGGGTTAGGCCCCTGGAGCTATGGTTCGGGCGCTCTGGGGTTGGGCCCCTGGAGCTGGGGTCGAGGGCCCCAGGGGCTTGGCCCCTTAAGCTGCGGTTGGGGCCCCCGGGGGTTAGGCCTCTGGAGCTATGGTTCGGGCGCTCAGGGGTTGGGCCCTTGGAGCTGGGGTGGGGGCCCCCAGGGGTCAGGCCCCTGGAGCTATGGTTCGGGCACTCAGGGGTTGGACCCCTGGAGCTGCTGTTGGCGCTCCCAGGGGTTAGGCCCCTCGAGGTATTGTTCGGGCGCTCAAGGGTTGGGCCCTTGGAGCTGGTGTTGGGACCCCCAGGGGTTCGGCCCCTGGAGCTGGGGTCGAGGGCCCCAGGGGTTGGACCCCTAGAGCTGGGGTTGGGGCCCACGGGGGTTAGGCCCCTGGAGCTATGGTTCGGGCGCTCAGGGTTTGGGCCCCTGGAGCTGCTGTTGGAGCCCCCAGGGCTTGGGCCCCTGGAGCTGGTGTTGGTGCCCCAGGGGTTAGGCCATTTGAGCTATGGTTCAGGCGCTCAGGGGTTGGGCCCCTGGAGCTATGGTTCGGGCGCTCAGGGGTTGGGCCCCTGGAGCTATGGTTCGGGCGCTCTGGGGTTGGACCCCTGGAGCTGGTGTGGGCGCTCCCAGGGGTTAGGCCCCTCGAGGTATTGTTCGGGCGCTCAAGGGTTGGGCCCCTGGAGCTGGTGTTGGGTCCCCCAGGGGTTAGTCACCTGGAGGTATTGTTCGGGCGCTCCCGTGTTGGTCCCCTGGAGCTGGTGTTGGGGCCCCCAGGGATTAGGCCCCTGGAGGTATGGTTCGGGCACTCAGGGGTTGGGCCCCTGGAGCTGGTGTTGGTGCCCCAGGGGTTGGTCCCCTGGAGCTGGTATTCGGGCCCCAGGGGTTAGGCCCCTGGAGTTATGGTTCGGGCGCTCAGGGGTTGGGCCAGTGGAGCTGGTGTTGGGGTCCCCAGGGGTTGGGCCCCTGGAGCAATGGGTCGGGCGCTCTGTGGTTGGGCACCTGGAGCTGGTGTTGGGGACCCCAGGGGTTGGGCCCCTGGAGCTGGGGTTCGGGCCCCGGGGGTTAGGCCCCTGGAGCTATGTTTCGGGCGCTCAGGGGTTGGGCCCCTGGAGCTGGTGTTGGGGCCCCAGGGGTTGGGCCCCTGGAGGTGGGGTTGGGGCCCCCGGGGGTTAGGCCGCTGGATCTATGTTTCGGGCGCTCAGGGGTTGGGCCCCTGGAGCTGGTGTTGGGGCCCCCAGGGTTTGGGCCCCTGGAGCTGGTGTTGGTGCCCCAGGGGTTAGGCCCCTGGAGCTGTGGTTCAGGCGCTCAAGGGTTGTGCCTCTGAAGCTGGTGTTGGTGCCCCCAGGGGTTGGGCCCCTGGACCTGGTGTTGGGGCCCCAGGGGTTAGACCCCTGGAGCAATGGTTCGGGCGCTCAGGGGTTGGGCCGTTGGAGCTGGTGTTGAGGCCCACAGGGGTTAGGCCCCTGTAGCTATGGCTCGGGCGCTCAATAGTTGGGTCCCTGGAGCTGGTGTTGGGGCCCCCAGGGGTTGGGCCCCTGGAGCTGGTGTTGGGGCCCCAGGGGTTAGTCCCCTGGAGCTATGGTTCGGGCTCTCAGGGGTTGGGCCCCTGGAGCTGGTGTTTGGGGCCAACAGGGGTTGGGCCCCTGGAGCTATGGTTCGGGCGCTCAGGGGTTGGGCCCTTTGAGCTATGGTCCGGGCACTCAGGGGTTGGGCCCCTGGAGCTGGTCTTGGGGCCCCCAGGGGTTGGGCCCCTGGAGCTATGGTTTGGGCGCTCAGGGGCTGGGACCCTGGAGCTATGGTTCGGGCACTCAGGGTCTGGGCCCCTGGAGCTTGTGTTGGGGCCCCCAGGGGTTGGGCACCTGGAGCTGGGGATGGGGCCCCCGGTGGTTAGACCCCTGGAGGTATGGTTCGGGCGCTCAGGGGTTGGGCTCTTGGAGCTGGGGTGGCAGCCCCCAGGGGTTAGGCCCCTGGAGCTATGGTTCGGGCGCTCATGGGTTGGTCCCCTGGAGCTGGTGTTGGAGCCCCCATGGGTTAGGCCCCTGGAGGTATTGTTCGGGTGCTCAGAGGTTGGGCCCTTGGAGCTGGTGTTGGGGCCCCCAGGGATTAGGCCCCTGGAGCTATGTTTCGGGCGCTCAGGGGTTGGACCCCTGTAGCTGGTGTTCGGGCCCCCTGGGGTTCAGCCTCTGCAGATGGTGTTGGAGCCCCAGGGGTTAGGCCCCTGGAGCTATGGTTCGGGCGTTCAGGTTTTTGTCCTTTGGAGCTGGGGTGGGGGCTCCCAGGGGTTAGGCCCCTGTAGCTAAGGTTCGAGCGCTCAGGGGCTGGGCTCCTGGAGCTGGTGTTGGGGCCCCCAGGGGTTAGGCCCCTGGAGGTATTGTTCGGGCGCTCAGGGATTGGGCCCCTGGAGCTGGTGTTGGGGTCCCCAGGGGTTAGGCCCCTGGAGCTATGGTTCGGGCGCTCAGGGGTTGGACCCCTGGAGCTGGTGTTGAGCCCCCCAGGGTTTGGGCCCCTGGAGCTGGGGTTGGGGCCCCCGGGGGTTAGGTCCCTGGAGCTATGGTTCGGGCGCTCAAGGGTTGGGCCCCTTGAGCTGGTGTTGGGGCCCCCATGGGTTGGGCCCTTGGAGCTGGGGTTGGGGCCCCCAGGGTTTAGGCCCCTGGAGCTATGGTTCGGGCGCTCAGGGGTTGGGCCCCTGGAGCTGGTGTTGGGGCCCCCAGGGGTTGGGCCCCTGGAGCTGGTGTAGAGGCCCCAGGGGTTAGACCCCTGGATCTATGGTTCGGGCGCTCAGGTTTTTGGCCTTTATCGCTGGGGTGGGGGCTCCCAGATGTTAAGCCCCTGTAGCTATGGTTCGAGCGCTCAGGGGTTGGGCCCCTGGAGCTGGTGTTGGGTCCCCCAGGGGTTAGGCCTCTGGAGGTATTGTTCGGGCGCTCACGGGTTGGGCCCTTGGAGCCGGTGTTGAGGCCCCCAGGGGTTAGACCCCTGGAGCTATGGTTCGGGCGCTCAGGGGTTGGACCCCTGAAGCTGGTGTTGGGGCCCCCAGGGGTTGGGCCACTGAAGCTGGGGTATGGGTCCCCGGGGGTTTGTCCTTTGGAGCTATGGTTCAGGCGCTCAGGGGTTGGGCCCTTGGAGCTAGGGTGGGGGCCCCCAGGGGTTAGGCCCCAGGAGCTATGGTTCGGGCGCTCAAGGGTTGGGCCCCTGGAGCTGATGTTGGAGCCCCCAGGCGTTAGGCCCCTGAAGGTATTGTTCGGGCGCTCAGGGGTTGGGCCCCTGGAGCTGGGGTCGAAGGCCCCAGGGTTTGGACCCCTGTTGCTGTGGTTGGGGCCCCCTGCGGTTAGGCCCCTGGAGCTATGGTTCGGGCGCTCACGGGTTGGGCCTTTGCAGCTGGTGTTGGGGCCCCCAGGGGTTGGGCCCCTAGAGCTGGTATTGGGGCCCAAAGGGTTAGGCCCCTGGAGCTATGGTTCGGGCGCTCAGGGGTTGGGCCCCTGGAGCTGGTGTTGGGGCCCCCAGGGGTTGGGCCACTGGACCTGGGGTTTGGGCCCCCAGGGTTTAGACCTCTGGAGCTATGGTTCGGGCGCTCAGGTTTTGGGCCCTTGGAGCTGGGGTGGGGGCCCCAAGGGGTTAGGCCTCTGTAGCTATGGTTCGAGCGCTCAGGGGTTTTGCCCCTGGAGCTGGTGTTGGGGCCCCCAGGAGTTAGGCCCCTGGAGATATTGTTCGGGCGCTCAGGGGTTTTGCCCCTGGAGCTGGTGTTGGGGCCCCCAGGGGTTGGGCCCCTGGAGCTGGGGTTGGGGACCACGGGGGTTTGGCCCCTGGATCTATGGTTTGGGCGCTCAGGGGATGGGCCCCTGGAGCTAGTGTTGGGGCCCCCAGGGGTTGGGCCACTGGACCTGGGGTTGGGGCCCCCGGGGGTTAAGCCCCTGGAGCTGTGGTTCGGGCGCTCAGGTTTTGTGCCCTTGGACCTGGGGTTGGGGCCCCCAGGGGTAAGGCCTCTGTAGCTATGGTTCCAGCGCTCACGGATTGGGCCCCTGGAGCTGGGGTTGGGGTTCCTGGGGGTTAGGCCCCTGGAGCTATGGTTCGGGCGCTCAGGGGTTGGGCCCCTGGAGCTGGTGTTGGGGCCCCCAGCGGTTGGGCCCCTGGAGATGGGGTTGGATCCCCCGAGGGTTAGGCCCCTGGAGCTCTGGTTCGGGCGCTCAGGGGTTGTGCCCCCGCAGCTGGTGTTGGGGCCCCCAGGGGTTGGGCCTCTGGAGCTTGGGTTGGGGCCCCCAGGGATTGGGCCCCTGGAACTGGGGTTGGGCTCCCCGGGGGTTAGGCCCCTGGAGCTATGGTTCGGACGCTTAGGGGTTGGGCCCCTGGAGCTGGGGTCAAGGGCCCCAGCGTTTGGGCCCTTGGAGCTGGGGTTGGGACCCCCGGGGGTTAGGGCCCTGGGGCTATGGTTCGGGCGCTCAGGGGTTGGGCCCGTGGAGCTGGTGTTGGGGCCCCCAGGGGTTGTGCCCCTGGAGCTGGTTTTGGGGCCCCTGGGGTTAGGCCCCTGGAGCTGGTGTTGGGGCCCCCAGGGTTTGAGCCCCTGGAGCTGGGGTTGGGGCCCCTAGGGGTTAGGCCCCTGGAGCTATGGTTCGGGCGCTCAGGGGTTGGGCCCCAGGAGCTGGTGTTGGGGACCCAAGGGGTTGGGTCCCTGGAGCTGTGGTTCGTTCGCTCAGGTTTTGGTCCCTTGGAGCTGGGGTTGGGGCCCCCAGGGCTTAGACCCGTGGAGCGATGGTTCGGGCGCTCAGCGCTTGGACCCCTGGAGCTGCTGTTGGGGCTACTGGTGTTGGGGTCCCAGGGGTTATTCCCCTGGAGCTATGGTTCTTGCGCTCAGGGGTTGGGCCCCTGGAGCCGGTGTTGGGGCCCACAGGGGGTGGGCCCCTGGAGCTATGGTTCGGGCGCTCACTGGTTGAGCCCCTGTTGCTGGTGTTGGGGCCCCCAGGGGTTGGGCCCCTGGAGCTGGGGTTGGGGTCCCCAGGGGTTAGGCCCCTGGAGCTATGGTTCGGGCGCTCAGGGTTTGGGCCCCTGGCGCTGGTGTTGGGGCCCCCAGGGGTCGGGCCCCTGTTGCTGGGGTTCGGGCCCCCTGGGGTTAGGCCCCTGGAGCTATGGTTCGGGCGCTCAGGGGTTGTACCCCTGGAGCTGGTGTTTGGGCCCCCAGGGGTTGGGCCCCTGGAGCTGGGGTTGGAGCCCCCAGGTGTTGGGCCCCTGGAGCTGGGGTTGGTCTCCCCAGGGGTTAGGCTCCTGGAGCTATGGTTCGGACGCTCAGGGGTTGAGCCCCTGGAGCTGGGGTCTAGGGCCCCAGGGGTTGGGCCGCTGGAGCTGGGGTTGGGACCCCCGGGGGTTAGGGCCCTTGAGCTATGGTTCGGGGGATCAGGGGTTCGGCCCCTGGAGCTGGTGTTGGGGCCCCCAGGGGTTGATCCCCTGGAGCTGGGGTTGGGGCCCCCAGGGGTTAGGCCCCTAGAGGTATTGTTCGGGGGCTCAGGGGTTGGACCCCTGGAGCTGGTGTTGGGGCCCCCAGGGGTTGGGCCCCTGGAGCTGGGGTTGCGGCCATCCGGAGGTTAGGCCCCTGTAGCTATGGTTCATGCGCTCTGCTGTTAGGCCCCTGGAGCTGGTGTTGGGGCCACCAGGGGTTAGGCCGCTGGAGCTATGGTTCGGGCGCTCAGGGGTTGGACCCCTGGAGCTGGTGTTGCGGCCCCCAGGGGTTGGGCCCCTGGAGCTGGGGTTGGGGACCCCGGGGGTTAGGCCCCTGGATCTATGGTTCGGGCGCTCAGGGGTTGGGACCCTGGAGCTGGTGTTGGGGCCCCCAGGGGTTGGGCCACTGGACCTGGGGTTGGGGCCCCCATATGTTAGGCCCCTGGAGCTATGGTTTGGGCGCTCAGGGGTTGGGCCCTTGGAGCTGGTGTTCGGGTCCCCAGGGGTTAGGCCCCTGGAGCTATGGTTCGGGCGCTCAGGGGTTGGACCCCTGGAGCTGTTGTTGTGGCCCCCAGGGGTTGGGCCACTGGAGCTGGGGTTGAGGCCCCCGGGGGTTAAGCCCCTAGAGCTATGGTTCGGGGGCTCAGGGGTTGGACCCATGGAGCTGGGGTGGCGGCCCCCAGAGTTTAGGCCCCTGGAGCTATCGGTCGGGCGCTCAGGTTTTGTGCCCTTGGACCTGGGCTGGGGGCCCCCAGGGGTTAGGCCTTTGTAGCTATGGTTCGAGCGCTCAGGGGTTGGGCCCCTGGAGCTGGGGTTGGGGTCCCCGGGGGTTAGGTCCCTGGAGCTATGGTTCGGGCACTCAGGAGTTGGGCCCCTGGAGCTGGTGTTGGGACCCCCAGGGGTTGGGCCCCTGGAGCTGGGGTTGGGGCCCCCGGGGGTTAGGCCCCTTGAGCTATGGTTCGGGAGCTCAGGGGTTGTGCCCCTGGAGCTGTTGTTGGGGCCCCCAGGGGTTGGGCTCCTGGAGCTGGTGTTGGGGCCCCCAGGGATTGGGCCCCTGGAGCTGGGGTTGGGGTTCCTGGTGGTTAGGCCCCTGGAGCTATGGTTCGGGTGCTCAGGGGTTGGGCCCCTGGAGTTGGCGTTGGGGCCCCCAAGGGTTGGGCCCCTGGAGCTGGGGTTTGGTCCCCCGGGGGTTAGGCCCCTGGAGCTCTGTTTCGCGCGCTCAGGGGTTGTGCCCCTGGAGCTGGTGTTGGGACCCCCAGGGGTTGGGCCCCTGGAGCTGGGGTTGGGGTCCCCGGGGGTTAGGCCCCTGGAACTATGGTTCGGATGCTCAGGGGTTGGGCCCCTGGAGCTGGGGTCGAGGGCCCCAGCGGTTGGGCCTTTGCAGCTGGGGTTGCGACCCCTGGGGGTTAGGTCCCTGGAGCTATGGTTCGGGCGCCCAGGGGTTGGGCCCCTGGAGCTGGTGTTGGGGCCCCCAGGGGTTGTGCCCCTGGAGCTGGTTTTGGGGCCCGTGGGTTAGGCCCCTGGAGTTGGTGTTGGGGCCCCCAGGGTTTGAGCCCCTGGAGCTGAGGTTGGGGCCCCTAGGGGTTAGGCCCCTGGAGCGATGGTTCGGGCGCTCAGGGGTTGGGCCCCATGAGCTGGTGTTGGGAACCCAAGGGGCTGGGCCCCTGGAGCTGGTTTTGGGGCCCCAGGGGTTAGGCCTCTGGAGCTGTGGTTCGTTCGCTCAGGTTTTGGTCCCTTGCAGCTGGGGTTGGGGCCCCCAGGGTTTCGGCCCGTGGAGCTATGCTTCGGGCGCTCAGCGGTTACACCCCTGGAGCTGGTGTTGGGGCTCCCAGGGGCTGGGCCCCTGGAACTGGTGTTGGGGTCCCAGAGGTTATTCCCCTGGAGCTATGGTTCTTGCGCTCAGGGGTTGGGCCCCTGGAGCTGGTGTTGAGGCCCCCAGGGGGTGGGCCCCTGGAGCTATGGTTCGGGCGCTCTGGTGTTCGGTCCCTGGAGCTGGTGTTGGGGCCCCCAGGGGTTGGGCTCCTCGAACTGGTGTTGGGGCCCCCAGGGTTTGGGGCCCTGGAGCTGGGATTGGGGTCCACGGGATTTAGGGCCCTGGAGCTATGGTTCGGGCGCTCAGTGGTTGGGCCCCTGGAGCTGGTGTTGGTGCTCCCAGAGGTTGTGCCCCTGGAGCTGGGGTTGGGGTCCCTAGGGGTTAGGCCCTTGGAGCTATGGTTCGGGCGCTCAGGGGTCGGGCCCCTGGAGGTGGGGTTGGGGCCCCCAGGGGTTAAGCCCCTGGAGCTATGGTTCGGGCGCTCAGGGGTTGGACCCCTGGAGCTGGTGTTGTGGCCCCCAGGGCTTGGTCCCCTGGAGCTGGGGTTGGGGCCCCCAGGGGTTAGGCCGCTGGAGCTATGGTTTGGGCGCTCAGGGGTTGGGCCCCTGGAGCTGGTGTTGGGGCCCCAGGGGTTAGGCCCCTAGAGCTATGGTTCGGGCGCTTAGGTTTTGGTCCCTTGGAGCTGGGGTGGGGACCCCAGGGGTTAGGCCCCTGTAGCTATGTTTCGAGCGCTCAAGGGTTGGGCCCCTGGAGCTGGTGTTGGGGCACCCAGGGTTTAGTCCCCTGAAGGTATTGTTCGGGCGCTCAGGGGTTGGGCCCTTGGAGCTGGTGTTGGGGCCCACAGGGGTTAGGCCCCTGGAGCTATGGTTCGGGCGCTCAGGAGTTGGGCCCCTGGAGCTGTTGTTGGGGCCCCCGGAGGTTAGGCCCATGGAGTTATGGATCGGGCGCTCAGGGGTTGTGCCCCTGGAGCTGGTGTTAGGGCCCCCAGGGGTTAGGCCCGTGGAGCTGGGGTTGGGACACCTGGGGGTTAGGCCAGTGGATCTATGGTTCGGGCGCTCAGGGGTTGGGCCCCTGGAGCTGGTGTTGGGGCCCCAAGGGGTTGGGCCCCTGAAGCTGGGGTTGGGGCCCCCAGGGGTTAGGCCCCTGGAGCTATGGTTCGGGCGCTCAGGTTTCGGGCCCTTGGACCTGGGGTCGGGGCCCCCAGGGGTTAGGCCCCTGTAGCTATGGTTCCAGCGCTCAGGGGTTGGGCCTCTGAAGCTGGTGTTGGGGCCCCCAGGGGTTGGACCCCTGGAGCTGGGGGTGGGGATCCCGGGGGTTAGGCCCCTAGAGCTATGGTTCGGGCGCTCATTGATTGGGCCCCTGGATCTGGTGTTGGAGCCCCCAGGGGTTGGTCCCCTGGAGCTGGTGTTGAGGCCCCAGGGGTTAGGCCATTTGAGCTTTGGTTCAGATGCTCAGGGGTTGGGCCCCTGTAGCTATTTTTCGGGCGCTCAGGGGTAGGGCCCCTGGAGCTGGTGTTTTGGCCCCCAGAGGTTAGGCACCTGGAGGTATGGTTCGTGCACTCAGGGATTGGGCCCCTGGAGCTGGTGTTGGGGCCCCAGGGGTTAGTCTCCTGGAGCTATGTTTCGGGCTCTTAGGGGTTGGGCCCCTGGAGCTGGTGTTGGGGCCCCAAGGGGTTGGGCCCCTGGAGCTATGGTTCGGGCGCTCTGGGGTTGGGCCCATGGAGCTAGTATTGGGGCCCCCAGGGGTTGCGCCCCTGGAGCTGGGGTTGGGGCCCCGGGGGTTAGGTCCCTTTAGCCATGGTTCGGGCACTCAGGGGTTGGACCCCTGGAGCTGGTGTTGGGGCCTCCGGGGGTTAGGCCCCGGAGCTATGGTTCGGGCGCTCATGGGTTGTACCCCTGGAGCTGGGGTGGAGTGCCCCAGGGGTTGGTCCCCTAGAGCTGGTGTTGGGGCCCCCAGGGGTTGGGTCCCTGGAGCTGGGGTTCGGGCCCCCAGGGGTTAGGCCCCTGGAGCTATGGTTCGGGCGCTCAAGCGTTGGGCCCCTGAAACTGGTGTTGGGGCTCCAAAGGGTTAGGCCCCTGAAGGTATTGTTCTGGCGCTCAGGGGTTGGGCCCTTGGAGCTGGTGCTGGGGCCCACAGGGCTTAGGCCCCTGGATCTATGGTTCGGGCGCGTAGGAGTTGGACCCTGGAGCTGGTGTTGGGGCCCCCAGAGGTTGGGCCCCTGGAGCTGGTGTTGGGGCCCCCAGGGGTTGGGCCCCTGGAGCTGGTGTTGTAGCCCCAGGGGTTACGCCGCTGGAGGTATGGTTCGGGCGCTCTGGGGTTGGGCTCCTGGAGCTGGTGTTGGGACCCCCAGGGGTTGGGCCCCTGTAGCTATGGTTCGGGCGCTCAGGGGTAGGGCCCCTGGAGCTGGTGTTGGGGCCCCCAGAGGTTAGGCACCTGGAGGTATGGTTCGTGCACTCAGGGGTTGGGCCCCTGGAGCTGGTGTTGGGGCCCCAGGGGTTAGTCTCCTGGAGCTATGTTTCGGGCTCTTAGGGGTTGGGCCCCTGGAGCTGGTGTTGGGGCCCCAAGGGGTTGGGCCCCTGGAGCTATGGTTCGGGCGCTCTTTGTTTGGGCCCATGGAGCTAGTATTGGGGCCCCCAGGGGTTGCGCACCTGGAGCTGGGGTTGGGGCCCCGGGGGTTAGGTCCCTTTAGCTATGGTTCGGGCACTCAGGGGTTGGACCCCTGGAGCTGGTGTTGGGGCCTCCGGGGGTTAGGCCCCGGAGCTATGGTTCGGGCGCTCATGGGTTGTACCCCTGGAGCTGGGGTGGAGGGCCCCAGGGGTTGGTCCCCTAGAGCTGGTGTTGGGGCCCCCAGGGGTTGGGCCCCTGGAGCTGGGGTTCGGGCCCCCGGGGGTTAGGCCCCTGGAGCTATGGTTCGGGCGCTCAAGCGTTGGGCCCCTGAAACTGGTGTTGGGGCTCCAAAGGGTTAGGCCCCTGAAGGTATTGTTCTGGCGCTCAGGGGTTGGGCCCTTGGAGCTGGTGCTGGGGCCCACAGGGCTTAGGCCCCTGGATCTATGGTTCGGGCGCTCAGGAGTTGGGCCCCTGGAGCTGGTGTTGGGGCCCCCAGAGGTTGGGCCCCTGGAGCTGGTGTTGGGGCCCCCAGGGGTTGGGCCCCTGGAGCTGGTGTTGTAGCCCCAGGGGTTACGCTGCTGGAGGTATGGTTCGGGCGCTCTGGGGTTGGGCTCCTGGAGCTGGTGTTGGGACCCCCAGGGGTTGGGCTCCTGGAGCTGGGGTTGGGGCTTCTAGGGAATAGGCCCCTGGAGCTATGGTTCGGGCGCTCAGGGGTTGGGCCCCTGGAGCTGGTGTTTGGGCCCCCAGTTGTTGGGCCCCTGGAGCTGGTGTTGGGGCCCCACGGGTTAGGCCCCTGGAGCTATGGTTCGGGCTCTCAGGGGCTGGGCCCCTGGAGCTATGGTTCGGGCGCTCAGGGGTTGGGCCCCTGGAGCTGGTGTTGGGGTCCCCAGGGGTTGGGCCCCTGGAGCAGGAGTTGGGGCCCCCAGGGGTTAGGCCCCTGGAGCTATGGTTCGGGCGCTCAGGTTTTGGGCCCTTGGAGCTGGGGTGGGGTCCACCAGGGGTTAGGCCTCTGTAGGTATGGCTCGAGCGCTCAGGGGTTGGGCCCCTGGAACTGGTGTTGGGGCCCCCAGGGGTTAGGCCCCTGGAGGTATTCTTCGGGCGCTCAGGGGTTGGGCCCCTGGAGCTGGTGTTGGGGCCCCTAGGGGTTGGGCCCCTGTAGCTGGGTTTGGGGCCGCCAGCGTTTACGCCCCTGGAGCTATGGTTCGGGCGCTCAGGGGTTGGGCACCTGGAGCTGGTGTTGGGGCCCCAAGGGTTTGGGCCCCTGGAGCTGGTGTTGGGCCCCCGGGGGTTAGGCCCCTGGAGCTATGGTTCGGGCGCTCAGGGGTTGGGCCCCTGGAGCTGGTGTTGGGGCCCCCAGGGGTTGAGCTCCTGTAGCTATGGTTCGAGCGCTCAGGGGTTAGGCCCCTGGAGCTAGTGTTGGGGCTCCCAGGGGTTAGGCCTCTGAAGGTATTGTTCGGGCTCCCAAGGGTTCGACCCTTGGAGCTGGTGTTGGGGCCCCCAGGGGTTGGGCCCCTGGAGCTGGGGTTGGGGCTCCCGGGGGTTAGGCCCCTGGATCTATGGCTCGGGCACTCAGGGGTTTTGCCCCTGGAGCTGGAGTTGGGGACCCCAGGGGTTGGGCACTGGACCTGGTGTTGGGGCCCCCAGATGTTAGGCCCCTGGTGCTATGGTTCGGGCGCTCAGGGGTTGGACCTCTGGAGCTGTTGTTGGGGCCCCCAGGGGTTGGGCCCGTGGCGCTTGGGTTGGGGCCCCCAGGGGTTAGACCCCTGGTGCTTTGGTTCGGGCGCTCAGGGGTTGAGCCCTTGGAGCTGGGGTGGGGGCCCCCAGGGGTTAGGCCCCTGGAGCTATGGTTCGGGCGCTCAAGGGCTTGTCCCCTGGAGCTGGTGTTGGGGCCCCCAGGGGTTAGGCCCCTGGAGCTGGTGTTGGGGCCCCAGAGGTTAGGCCCCTGGAGCTATGGTTTGGGCGCTCAGGGGTTGGGCTCGTGGAGCTGGTGTTGGGGCCCCCAGGGATTGAGCCCCTGGAGCTATGGTTCGGGCGCTCTGGGGTTGGGCCCCTGGAGCTGGTGTGGGGCCCCCAGGGGTTGGGCTCCTTTAGCTGGTGCTGGGGTTCAAAGGGGTTGGGCCCCTGGAGCTAGGGTTGGGGTCCCCGGGGGTTAGGCCCCTGGAGCTATAGTTCGGGCGCTCAGGGGTTGAGCCCCTGGAGCTGGGGTTGGGGCCCCCAGGGGTTAGGCCCCTGAAGCTATGGTTCGGGCGCTCAGAGTTTGGGCCCCTGGAGCTCGTGTTGGGGCCCCCAAGGGTTGGGCCTCTGGAGCTGGTGTTGAGGCTCCAGGGGTTAGGCCCCTGGAGCTATGGTTCGGGAGCTCAAGTTTTGGGCCCCTGGAGCTATGGATCAGGCGCTCAGGGTTTGGGCCCCTGGAGCTGGGGTCGAGGGCCCCAGGGGTTGGGCCCCTGGAGCTGGGGTTGGGACCCCCGGGGGTTAGGCCCCTGGAGCTATGGTTCGGGCGCTCAGGGGTTGGGCCCCTGGAGCTGGTGTTCGGGACCCCAGGGGTTGGGCCCCTGGAGCTGGGGTTGGGGCCCCTAGGGGTTAGGCCCCTGGAGCTATGGTTCAGGCGCTCAGGGGTTGGGCCCCTGGAGCTGGTGTTGGGGCCCCAGGGGTTAGGCCCCTGGAGCTATGGTTCGTGCGCTCAGGGGTTGGGCCCCTGGAGCTATGGTTCGGGCGCTCAGCTGTTGGGCCCCTGTAGCTGGCGTTGGGGTCCCCAGGGGTTAGGCCCCTGGAGCTATGGTTCGGGCGCTCAGGTTTTGGGCCCTTGGAGCTGGGGTGAAGGCCTCCAGGGGTTTGGCCCCTGTAGCTATGGATCGAGCGCTCAGGGGTTTGGCCCGTGGAGCTGGTGTTCGGACCCCCAGGGTTTGGGCCCCTGGAGCTAGGGTTGGGGCCCCCGGAGGTTAGGCCCCTGGAGCTATGGTTCGGGCGCTCATGGGTTGGGCCCCTGGAGCTGGTGTTGGGGCCACCAAGGGTTGAGTCCCTGGAGCTGGTGTTGGGGCCCCAGGGGTTAGGCCCCTGGAGCTATGGTTCGGGCGCTCAGGGGTTGGGCCCCTGGAGCTATGGTTCGGGTGCTCAGGGATTGGGCCCCTGGAGCTGTGGTCGAGGGCCCCAGGAGTTGGGCCCCTGGAGCTGGGGTTGGGACCCCCGGGGGTTAGGCCCCTGGAGGTATGGTTCGGGCGCTCAGGGTTTGGGCCCCTGGAGCTGGTGTTCGGGCCCCGAGGTGTTGGAACCCTGGAGCTGGGGTTGGGGCCCCCAGAGGTTATGCCCCTGGAGCTATGGTTCGGGCGCTCAGGGTTTGGGCCCCTGGAGCTGGTGTTGGAGCCTCCAGGGGTTGGGCCCCTGGAGCTGGGGTTGCGGCCATCCGAAGGTTAGGCCCCTGTAGCTATGGTTCATGCGCTCTGCTGTTAGGCCCCTGGAGCTGGTGTTGGGGCCACCAGGGGTTAGGCCCCTGGAGCTATGGTTCGGGCGCTCAGGGGTTGGACCCCTGGAGCTGGTGTTGGGGCCCCCAGGGGTTGGGCCCCTGGAGCTGGGGTTGGGGACCCCGGGGGTTAGGCCCCTGGAGCTATGGTTCGGGCGCTCAGGGGTTGGGCCCCTGGAGCTGGTGTTGGGGCCCCCAGGGGTTGGGCCCCTGGAGCTGGGGTTGGGGCCCCCGGGGGTTAGGCCCCTTGAGCTATGGTTCGGGAGCTCAGGGGTTGGGCCCTTGGAGCTGGTGTTCGGGTCCCCAGGGGTTAGGCCCCTGGAGCTATGGTTCGGGTGCTCAGGGGTTGGACCCCTGGAGCTGTTGTTGTGGCCCCCAGGGGTTGGGCCACTGGAGCTGGGGTTGAGGCCCCCGGGGGTTAAGCCCCTGGAGCTATGGTTCGGGAGCTCAGGGGTTGGGCCCTTGGAGCTGGGGTGGGGGCCCCCATAGTTTAGGCCCCTGGAGCTATCGGTCGGGCGCTCAGGTTTTGTGCCCTTGGACCTGGGGTGGGGGCCCCCAGGGGTTAGGCCTCTGTAGCTATGGTTCGAGCGCTCAGGGGTTGGGCCCCTGGAGCTGGGGTTGGGGTCCCCGGGGGTTAGGTCCCTGGAGCTATGGTTCGGGCACTCAGGAGTTGGGCCCCTGGAGCTGGTGTTGGGATCCCCAGGGGTTGGGCCCCTGGAGCTGGGCTTGGGGCCCCCGGGGGTTAGGCCCCTTGAGCTATGGTTCGGGAGCTCAGGGGTTGTGCCCCTGGAGCTGTTGTTGGGGCCCCCAGGGGTTGGGCTCCTGGAGCTGGTGTTGGGGCCCCCAGGGATTGGGCCCCTGGAGCTGGGGTTGGGGTTCCTGGTGGTTAGGCCCCTGGAGCTATGGTTCGGGTGCTCAGGGGTTGGGCCCCTGGAGTTGGCGTTGGGGCCCCCAAGGGTTGGGCCCCTGGAGCTGGGGTTTGGTCCCCCGGGGGTTAGGCCCCTTGAGCTCTGTTTCGCGCGCTCAGGGGTTGTTCCCCTGGAGCTGGTGTTGGGACCCCCAGGGGTTGGACCCCTGGGGCTGGGGTTGGGGCCCCCAGGGGTTGGGCCCCTGGAGCTGGGGTTGGTGCCCCCGGGGGTTAGGCCCCTGGAACTATGGTTCGAGCGCTCAGGGGTTGGGCCCCTGGAGCTGGGGTCGAGGGCCCCAGCGGTTGGGCCCTTGGAGCTGGGGTTGCGACCCCTGGGGGTTAGGGCCCTGGAGCTATGGTTCGGGCGCTCAGGGGTTGGGCCCCTGGAGCTGGTGTTGGGGCCCCCAGGGGTTGGGCCCCTGGAGCTGGTTTTGAAGCCCGTGGGGTTAGGCCCCTGGAGTTGGTGTTGGGGCCCCCAGGGTTTGAGCCCCTGGAGCTGAGGTTGGGGCCCCTAGGGGTTAGGCCCCTGGAGCGATGGTTCGGGCGCTCAGGGGTTGGGCCCCATGAGCTGGTGTTGGGAACCCAAGGGGTTGGGCCCCTGGAGCTGGTTTTGGGGCCCCAGGGGTTAGGCCTCTGGAGCTGTGGTTCGTTCGCTCAGGTTTTGGTCCCTTGCAGCTGGGGTGGGGGCCCCCAGGGTTTCGGCCCGTGGAGCTATGGTTCGGGCGCTCAGGGGTTACACCCCTGGAGCTGGTGTTGGGGCTCCCAGGGGCTGGGCCCCTGGAACTGGTGTTGGGGTCCCAGAGGTTATTCCCCTGGAGCTATGGTTCTTGCGCTCAGGGGTTGGGCCCCTGGAGCTGGTGTTGAGGCCCCCAGGGGGTGGGCCCCTGGAGCTATGGTTCGGGCGCTCTGGTGTTCGGTCCCTGGAGCTGGTGTTGGGGCCCCCAGGGGTTGGGCTCCTCGAACTGGTGTTGGGGCCCCCAGGGTTTGGGGCCCTGGAGCTGGGATTGGGGTCCACGGGATTTAGGGCCCTGGAGCTATGGTTCGGGCGCTCAGTGGTTGGGCCCCTGGAGCTGATGTTGGTGCTCCCAGAGGTTGTGCCCCTGGAGCTGGGGTTGGGGTCCCTAGGGGTTAGGCCCTTGGAGCTATGGTTCGGGCGCTCAGGGGTCGGGCCCCTGGAGGTGGGGTTGGGGCCCCCAGGGGTTAAGCCCCTGGAGCTATGGTTCGGGCGCTCAGGGGTTGGACCCCTGGAGCTGGTGTTGTGGCCCCCAGGGCTTGGTCCCCTGGAGCTGGGGTTGGGGCCCCCAGGGGTTAGGCCGCTGGAGCTATGGTTTGGGCGCTCAGGGGTTGGGCCCCTGGAGCTGGTGTTGGGGCCCCAGGGGTTAGGCCCCTAGAGCTATGGTTCGGGCGCTTAGGTTTTGGTCCCTTGGAGCTGGGGTGGGGACCCCAGGGGTTAGGCCCCTGTAGCTATGTTTCGAGCGCTCAAGGGTTGGGCCCCTGGAGCTGGTGTTGGGGCACCCAGGGTTTAGTCCCCTGAAGGTATTGTTCGGGCGCTGAGGGGTTGGGCCCTTGGAGCTGGTGTTGGGGCCCACAGGGGTTAGGCCCCTGGAGCTATGGTTCGGGCGCTCAGGAGTTGGGCCCCTGGAGCTGGTGTTGGGGCCCCCGGAGGTTAGGCCCATGGAGTTATGGATCGGGCGCTCAGGGGTTGTGCCCCTGGAGCTGGTGTTGGGGCCCCCAGGGGTTAGGCCCCTGGAGCTGGGGTTGGGACACCCGGGGGTTAGGCCAGTGGATCTATGGTTCGGGCGCTCAGGGGTTGGGCCCCTGGAGCTGGTGTTGGGGCCCCAAGGGGTTGGGCCCCTGAAGCTGGGGTTGGGGCCTCCAGGGGTTAGGCCCCTGGAGCTATGGTTCGGGCGCTCAGGTTTCGGGCCCTTGGACCTGGGGTCGGGGCCCCCAGGGGTTAGGCCCCTGTAGCTATGGTTCCAGCGCTCAGGGGTTGGGCCTCTGAAGCTGGTGTTGGGGCCCCCAGGGGTTGGACCCCTGGAGCTGGGGGTGGGGATCCCGGGGGTTAGGCCCCTGGAGCTATGGTTCGGGCGCTCATTGATTGGGCCCCTGGATCTGGTGTTGGAGCCCCCAGGGGTTGGTCCCCTGGAGCTGGTGTTGAGGCCCCAGGGGTTAGGCCATTTGAGCTTTGGTTCAGACGCTCAGGGGTTGGGCCCCTGTAGCTATGGTTCGGGCGCTCAGGGGTAGGGCCCCTGGAGCTGGTGTTGGGGCCCCCAGAGGTTAGGCACCTGGAGGTATGGTTCGTGCACTCAGGGGTTGGGCCCCTGGAGCTGGTGTTGGGGCCCCAGGGGTTAGGCTCCTGGAGCTATGTTTCGGGCTCTCAGGGGTTGGGCCCCTGGAGCTGGTGTTGGGGCCCCAAGGGGTTGGGCCCCTGGAGCTATGGTTCGGGCGCTCAGGGGTTGGGCCCATGGAGCTAATATTGGGGCCTCCAGGGGTTGCGCCCCTGGAGCTGGGGTTGGGGCCCCGGGGGTTAGGTCCCTTTAGCTATGGTTCGGGCACTCAGGGGTTGGACCCCTGGAGCTGGTGTTGGGGCCTCCGGGGGTTAGGCCCCGGAGCTATGGTTCGGGCGCTCATGGGTTGTACCCCTGGAGCTGGGGTGGAGGGCCCCAGGGGTTGGTCCCCTAGAGCTGGTGTTGGGGCCCCCAGTGGTTGGGACCGTGGAGCTGGGGTTCGGGCCCCCAGGGGTTAGGCCCCTGGAGCTATGGTTCGGGCGCTCAAGCGTTGGGCCCCTGAAACTGGTGTTGGGGCTCCAAAGGGTTAGGCCCCTGAAGGTATTGTTCTGGCGCTCAGGGGTTGGGCCCTTGGAGCTGGTGCTGGGGCCCACAGGGCTTAGGCCCCTGGATCTATGGTTCGGGCGCTCAGGAGTTGGGCCCCTGGAGCTGGTGTTGGGGCCCCCAGAGGTTGGGCCCCTGGAGCTGGTGTTGGGGCCCCCAGGGGTTGGGCCCCTGGAGCTGGTGTTGTAGCCCCAGGGGTTACGCCGCTGGAGGTATGGTTCGGGCGCTCTTGGGTTGGGATCCTGGAGCTGGTGTTGGGACCCCCAGGGGTTGGGCCCCTGTAGCTATGGTTCGGGCGCTCACTGGTAGGGCCCCTGGAGCTGGTGTTGGGGCCCCCAGAGGTTAGGCACCTGGAGGTATGGTTCGTGCACTCAGGGGTTGGGCCCCTGGAGCTGGTGTTGGGGCCCCAGGGGTTAGTCTCCTGGAGCTATGTTTCGGGCTCTTAGGGGTTGGGCCCCTGGAGCTGGTGTTGGGGCCCCAAGGGGTTGGGCCCCTTTAGCTATGGTTCGGGCGCTCTGGGGTTGGGCCCATGGAGCTAGTATTGGGGCCCCCAGGGGTTGCGCCCCTGGAGCTGGGGTTGGGGCCCCGGGGGTTAGGTCCCTTTAGCTATGGTTCGGGCACTCAGAGGTTGGACCCCTGGAGCTGGTGTTGGGGCCTCCGGGGGTTAGGCCCCGGAGCTATGGTTCGGGCGCTCATGGGTTGTACCCCTGGAGCTGGGGTGGAGGGCCCCAGGGGTTGGTCCCCTAGAGCTGGTGTTGGGGCCCCCAGGGGTTGGGCCCCTGGAGCTGGGGTTCGGGCCCCCGGGGGTTAGGCCCCTGGAGCTATGGTTCGGGCGCTCAAGCGTTGGGCCCCTGAAACTGGTGTTGGGGCTCCAAAGGGTTAGGCCCCTGAAGGTATTGTTCTGGCGCTCAGGGGTTGGGCCCTTGGAGCTGGTGCTGGGGCCCACAGGGCTTAGGCCCCTGGATCTATGGTTCGGGCGCTCAGGAGTTGGGCCCCTGGAGCTGGTGTTGGGGCCCCCAGAGGTTGGGCCCCTGGAGCTGGTGTTTTGGCCCCCAGGGGTTGGGCCCCTGGAGCTGGTGTTGTAGCCCCAGGGGTTACGCCGCTGGAGGTATGGTTCGGGCGCTCTGGGGTTGGGCTCCTGGAGCTGGTGTTGGGACCCCCAGGGGTTGGGCTCCTGGAGCTGGGGTTGGGGCTTCTAGGGAATAGGCCCCTGGAGCTATGGTTCGGGCGCTCAGGGGTTGGGCCCCTGGAGCTGGTGTTTGGGCCCCCAGTTGTTGGGCCCCTGGAGCTGGTGTTGGGGCCCCACGGGTTAGGCCCCTGGAGCTATGGTTCGGGCTCTCAGGGGTTGGTCCCCTGGAGCTATGGTTCGGGCGCTCAGGGGTTGGGCCCCTGGAGCTGGTGTTGGGGTCCCCAGGGGTTGGGCCGCTGGAGCTGGTGTTGGGGCCCCCAGGTGTTGGGCCCCTGGAGCTATAGTTCGGGCGCTCAGGTTTTGGGCCCTTGGAGCTGGGGTGGGGTTCCACCAGGGGTTAGGCCTCTGTAGGTATGGCTCGAGCGCTCAGGGGTTGGGCCCCTGGAGCTGGTGTTGGGGCCCCTAGGGGTTGGGCCCCTGTAGCTGGGTTGGGGCCGCCAGGGTTTACGCCCCTGGAGCTATGGTTCGGGCGCTCAGGGGTTGGGCACCTGGAGCTGGTGTTGGGGCCCCAAGGGTTTGGGCCCTGGAGCTGGTGTTGGGCCCCCGGGGGGTTAGGCCCCTGGAGCTATGGTTCGGGCGCTCACGGGTTGGGCCCTGGAGCTGGTGTTGGAGCCCCCAGGGGTTGAGCTCCTGTAGCTATGGTTCGAGCGCTTAGGGGTTAGGCCCCTGGAGCTAGTGTTGGGGCTCCCAGGGGTTAGGCCTCTGAAGGTATTGTTCGGGCTCCCAAGGGTTCGACCCTTGGAGCTGGTGTTGGGGCCCCCAGGGGTTGGGCCCCTGGACCTGGTGTTGGGGCCCCCAGATGTTAGGCCCGTGGTGCTATGGTTCGGGCGCTCAGGGGTTGGGCCCCTGGAGCTGTTGTTGGGGCCCCCAGGGGTTGGGCCCGTGGAGCTGGGGTTGGGGCCCCCAGGGGTTAGACCCTGGTGCTTTGGTTCGGGCGCTCAGGGGTTGGGCCCTTGGAGCTGGGGTGGGGGCCCCCAGGGGTTAGGCCCATGGAGCTATGGTTCGGGCGCTCAAGGGCTGGTCCCCTGGAGCTGGTGTTGGGGCCCCAGGGGTTAGGCCCCTGGAGCTGGTGTTGGGGCCCCAGAGGTTAGGCCCCTGGAGCTATGGTTTGGGCGCTCAGGGGTTGGGCTCCTAGAGGTGGTGTTGGGGCCCCCAGGGGTTGAGCCCCTGGAGCTATGGTTCGGGCGCTCTGGGGTTGGGCCCCTGGAGCTGGTGTGGGGCCCCCAGGGGTTGGGCTCCTGGAGCTGGTGTTGGGGTTCAAAGGGGTTGGGCCCCTGGAGCTAGGGTTGGGGTCCCCGGGGGTTAGGCCCCTGGAGCTATGGTTCGGGCGCTCAGGGGTTGAGCCCCTGGAGCTGGTGTTGGGGCCCCCAGGGGTTGGGCCCCTGGAGCTGGGGTTGGGGCCCCCAGGGGTTAGGCCCCTGAAGCTATGGTTGGGGCGCTCAGAGTTTGGGCCCCTGGAGCTCGTGTTGGGGCCCCCAAGGGTTGGCCCTCTGGAGCTGGTGTTGAGGCTCCAGGGGTTAGGCCCCTGGAGCTATGGTTCGGGAGCTCAAGTTTTGGGCCCCTGGAGCTATGGATCAGGCGCTCAGGGCTTGGGCCCCTGGAGCTGGGGTCGAGGGCCCCAGGGGTTGGGCCCCTGGAGCTGGGGTTGGGACCCCCGGGGGTTAGGCCCATGGAGCTATGGTTCGGGCGCTCAGGGGTTGGGCCCCTGGAGCTGGTGTTCGGGACCCCAGGGGTTGGGCCCTTGGAGCTGGGGTTGGGGCCCCTAGGGGTTAGGCCCCTGGAGCTATGGTTCAGGCGCTCAGGGGTTGGGCCCCTGGAGCTGGTGTTGGGGCCCCAGGGGTTAGGCCCCTGGAGCTATGGTTCGGGCGCTCAGGGGTTGGGCCCCTGGAGCTATGGTTCGGGCGCTCAGCTGTTGGGCCCCTGGAGCTGGCGTTGGGGCCCCCAGGGGTTAGGCCCCTGGAGCTATGGTTCGGGCGCTCAGCTGTTGGGCCCCTGGAGCTGGTGTTGGGGCCCCCAGGGGTTGGGCTCCTGGAGCTCGTGATAGGGCCCCAGAGGTTAGGCCATTTGAGCTATGGTTCAGGTGCTCAGGGGTTGGGCCCCTTGAGCTTTGGTTCGGGCGCTCAGGGGTTGGGCCCCTGGAGCTATGGTTCGGGAGCTCAGGGGTTGGGCCCCTGGAGCTGGTGTTTGGGCCCCCAGGGGTTAGGCACCTGGAGGTATTGTTCGGGCGCTCAGGTGTTGGGCCCCTGGAGCTGGTGATAGTACCCCCAGGGATTAGGCCCCTGGAGCTATGGTTTGGGCACTCAGGGGTTGGGCCCCTGAAGCTGGTGTTGGGGCCCCAGGAGTTGGGCCCTTGGAGCTGGTGTTTGGATGCCCCAGGGGTTAGGCTCCTGGAGCTATGGTTCGGGCGCTCAGGGGTTGGGCCCCTGGAGCTGGTGTTGGGGCCGCCAAGGGTTGGGCCCCTGGAGCTATGGTTCGGGCGCTCTGGGGTTCGGCCCTGGAGGTGGTGGTGGGGCCCCCAGGGGTTGGCCCCTAGAGCTGGGGTTGGGGCCCCGGGGGTTTAGACCCCTGGATCTATGGTTCGGGCGCTCAGGGGTTGGGCCCCTGGGTCTGGTGGTTGGGGCCCCCAGGGGTTAGGCCCCGGAGCTATGGTTCGGGCGCTCAGGGGTTGTGCCCCTGGAGCTGGGGTCGAGAGCCCCAGGGGTTTGGGCCCCTGGAGATTTTGGTTGGGCCCAGGGGGCTAGGCCCCTGGAGCTATGGTTCTGGCGCTCAGGGGTTGGGCCCCTGGAAGCTGGTGTTGGGGCCCCCAGGGGTTGGGCCCCTGGAGCTGGGGTTGAGGCCCCTAGGGGTTAGGCCCCCTGGAGCTATGGTTCAGGCGCTCAGGGGTTGGGCCCCTGGAGCTGGTGTTGGGGCCCCAAGGGGTTGGGCCCCTGGAGCTGGGTTGGGGAGCGCGGGGGTTGGGCCCCTGGAGCTATGGTTCGGGCGCTCAGAAGTTCGCCCTTGGAGCTGTGGTGGGGGCCCTCAGGGGTTAGGCCCCTGGAGCGATGGTTCGGGCGCTCAAGGGTTGGGCCCCTAGAGCTGGTGTTGGGGCCCCCTGGGGTTGGGCCCCTGGAGCTATGGTTCGGGCGCTCTGGGTTTGGGCTCGTGTAGCTGGTGTTGGGGCCCCCAGGGGCTGGGCTCCTGGAGCTGGGGTTGGGGCCCTCGGGCGTTAGGCCCCTGGAGCTATGGTTCGGGCGCTCAGGGGTTATGCCCCTGGAGCTGGTGTTGGGCCTCGAGGGGTTTAGGCCCGTGGAGCTATGGTTCGGGCGCTCAGGGGTTGGGCTCCTGGAGCTCTGGTTCGGGCGCTCAGGGGTTGGGCCCCTGGAGTTGGGGTTGGGGTCCCAGGGGGTTAGGCCCCTGGAGCTGTGGTTCGGCCGCTCACGGGTTGGGCCCCTGGAGGTGGTGTTGGGGCCTCCAGGTGTTGGGCCCCTGGAGCTGGGGTTGAGGTCCCCGGGGGTTAGGACCCTGTAGCTACGGTTCGGTGTCTCAGGGGTTGTGCCACTGGAGCTGTTGTTGGGGCCCCCGGGGTTGGGCCCCTGGAGCTCGGGTTGGGGCCCCCAGGGGTTAGGCCCCTGGAGCTGGTGTTGTGGCCCCCAGGGGTTAGGCCCCTGGAACTGGTGTTGGGTCCCCCAGAGGCTAGGTCTCTGGAGCTATGGTTCGGGCGCTCAGGTTTTGGGCCCTTGGAGCTGGGGTGGGGGCCTCCAGGGGTTAGGCCCCTGTAGCTATGGTTTCGGGCGCTCTGGGGTTGGACCCTCGAGCTGGTGTTGAGGCCCCCAGGGGTTTGGACCCTGGAGCTGGGGTTGGGGCCCCCGGGCGTTAGGCCCCTGGAGCTATGGTTCGGGCGCTCAGGGGTTGTGCCCCTGGAGCTGGTGTTGGGCCTCGAGGGGTTAGGCCCGTGGATGCTATGGTTCGGGCGCTCAGGGGTTGGGCTCCGGAGCTATGGTTCGGGCGCTCAGGGGTTGGGCCCCTGGAGCTGGGGTAGAGGGCCCCAGGGGTTGTGCACCTGGAGCTGGGGTTGGGGCCCCCAGGGGTTTAGGCCTCTGGAGCTATGCTTCGGGCACTCAGGGGTTGGGCCCCTGGAGCTGGTGTTGGGGCCCCAGGGTTAGGCCCCTGGAGCTATGGTTCGGGCGCTCAGGGGTTGGGCCCCTGGAGCTATAGTTCGGGCACTCAGGGGTTGGGCCCCTGGAGCTGGTGGTGGGGCCCCCATGGGTTGGGCCCCTGGAGCTGGGGTTCGGGCCCCCAGGGATTAGGCCCATGGAGCTATGGGTCGGGCGCTCAGGGGTTGGGCCCCTGGAGCTGGTGTTGGGCACCAGGGGCTGGGCCTCTGGAGCTGGTGTTGGGGCCCTAGGGGTTAGGCCCGTGGAGCTATTTTTCTGGTGCTCAGGGGTTGGGCCCCTGGAGCTATGGTTTCGGGCGCTCAGGGGTTGGGCCCCTGGAGCTGGAGTTGAGGGCCCCCAGGGATTGGTCCCCTGGAGCTGGGGTTGGGGCCCCCGGGGGTTAGTCCCCTGGAGCTATGGTTCGGGCGCTCAGGGGTTGGGCCCTTTGAGCTGGGATGGGGGCCCCCAGGGGTTAGGCCTCTCTTAGCTATGGTTCGGGCGCCAGGGGTTGGGCCCCTGGAGCTGGTGTTGGTCTCCCCAGGGGTTAGGCCCCTGGAGGTATTGTTCGGGCACTCAGGCGTTGGGCCCTTGGAGCTGCTTGTTCTTGCCCCCAGGGTTAGGCCCCTGGAGCTATGGTTCTGGCGGTCAGGGGTGGGGCCCCAGGAGCTGGTATTCGGGCCCCTGACCTAAAGTCACCCCCTGCTCTCCGATCCCCCACACAGACAGTCCCCACACCATCACAGTAATGCCCAGAGTATTTTCACGCATGGAGAAACAGTAACACTGTGTGGCCATGCAGGGTAATGCCTAGAGCATTTCCGCATGGAGAAAGAATGACACCGTGTTGCCACATTGGGTAATGCACAGAGCATTTCCCCGCATGGAGCAACAGTGGCCAACGTGTGGTCAACGCACGGTAATGCACAGAGCATTTCCTGCATGGAGCTATGGTTCGGGCGCTCAGGGGTTGGGCCCCTGGAGCTGGTGTTGGGGCCCCCAGGGTTTGGGCCCCTGGAGGTATTGTTCGGGCGCTCAGGGGTTGGGCCCTTGGAGCTGGTGTTGGGGCCCCCAGGGGGTTGGGCCCCTGGAGCTATGGTTCGGGCGCTCTGGGTTGGGCCCGTGGAGCTGGTGTTGGGGCCCCCAGGGTTGGGCTCCTGGAGCTGGTGTTGGGACCCCCAGGGGTTGGGCCCCTGGAGCTGTGGTTGGGGCCCCCGGGGGTTAGGCCCATGGAGCTATTTTTCGGGCGCTCAGGGGTTGGGGCCCCTGGACCTGGTGTTGGGGCCCACAGGGTTTGAGCCCCTGGAGCTGTGGTTGGGGCCCCCGGGGGTTAGGCCCCTGTAGCTGGGGTTAGGGCCCCCAGGGGTTAGGCCCCTGGAGCTATGGTTCGGTCGGTCAGGGGTTGGTCCCCTGGAGCTGGTGTTGGGGCCCACAGGGTTTAGGGCCCCTGGAGGTATTGTTCGGGCGCTCAGGGGTTGGGCCCCTGGATCTGGTGTTGGGGACCCCAGGGTTGGGCCCCTGGAGCTGGGTGTTGCGGCCCCAGGGGTTAGGCCCCTGGAACCATGGTTCGGGCGCTCAGGGGTTGGGCCGCTTTACCTAGAGTTGGGGCCCTCAGGGGTTGGGCCCCCTAGAGCTTGGGGTTGGGACCCCCAGGGGTTAGGCCCCTGGAGATATGGTTCGGGCGCTCAGGGTTTGGACGCCTGGAGCTGGTGTTGGGGCCCCGAGGGGTTAGGCCCCTGGAGCTGGTGTTGTGGCACCAGGCGCTGGGCCTCTGGAGCTGGTGTTGGGGCCCTAGGGGTTAGGCCCGTGGAGCTATGGTTCGGGCGCTCAGGAGTTGGGCCCCTGGAGCTACGGTTCGGGCGCTCAGGGGTTCGGCCCCTGGAGCTGGGGTCGAGGGCCCCAGGGGTTGGTCCCCTGGAGCTGGGGTTTGGGCCCCCGGGAGTTAGTCTCCTGGAGCTATGGTTCGGGAGCTCAGGCGCTTGGGCCCTTGGAACTGGTGTTCTTGCCCCCAGGGGTTAGGCCCCCTGGAGCTATGGTTTCGGGCCGTCAGGGGTTGGGGCCATGGAGCTGGTATTCGGGCCCCTGACCTAAAGTCACCCCCTGCTCTCCGATCCCCACACAGACAGTCCCCACACCATCACAGTAATGCCCAGAAGCATTTTCACGCATGGAGCAACAGTAAACACTGTGTGGCCATGCAGGGTAATGCCTAGAGCAGGGGTTCCTGGTCCTGCATTGGAAAAGAGTGACACCGTGTGGCACATTGGGTAATGCACAGAGCAGGTTCTCGCATGGAGCAAACAGTGTCCACCATATAGCCGTCAGGGTAATAGCAGAGCATTCCCAACCCCCTCATGGGAGCAACAGTGGCACAGGTGGGTCACGCACGTAATGCACAGAGCATTTCCTGCATGGAGCATGGTTCGGGAACTCTGGGGTTGGGCCCCTGGCGCTGGTGTTTGGGGCTCCCGGGGTTGGGCCCTGGAGCTGGTGTTGGGGCCCCAGGGTAGGCCCCTGACCTATGGTTTCAGGCGCTCAGCGTTTTGGATCGCTGTAGCTGGTGTTGGGGCCCCATGGGTTGGGGCCCCTGGAGGTATTGTTCGGTAAGCGCTCCAGGGTTGGACCCGTTGGAGCTGGTGTTGGGCCTCCGAGGGATTTAGGCCCCTGGACTATGGTTCGGTCGGGTGCTCATGGGTGGGACCACTGAGCTGGTGTTGGTACCCCAGGGGTTCGGCCCCCTGGAAGCTATGGGTTAGGGCGCTCTGGTGTTTGGGGGCCCCTGGAGCTGGTGTTGGGCCCCCAGGGGGGTTTGGGCTTTTGGAGGCTAGTGGATGGGGCCCGCAGGGGTTGGGCCCTGAGCTGTGGTTGGGGCCCCCGGGGGTTAGACCACCATGGAGCTATTTTTCGGGCGCTCAGGATTGGGCCCCTGGACCTGGTGTTGGGGCCCCAGGTTTGGCCCCCTGAGCTGGGGTTGTAGCCCTCGGGGGTTAGGCCCCTGGACTATGGGTTCGGTGCTCAGAGGTTTTGGCCCCTGGAGCTGCTTCTGGGTCCCCAGGGACTGGGCCCTTGGAGCTGGGCTAGGGGCCCCC
>NW_026114696.1:69363-151028 GCF_025201925.1 Gopherus flavomarginatus | reverse complement strand
CTGGAGCTGGGGTTGGGGCCCCCAGGGGTTAGGCGCGGAGCTATGGTTGGGCGCATCAGGGGTTGGGCCCCTGGAGCTGTGTTGGGGCCCAGGGGTTAGGCC
The DNA here is from genome assembly GCF_025201925.1 of Gopherus flavomarginatus. Taxonomy (NCBI): domain Eukaryota; kingdom Metazoa; phylum Chordata; order Testudines; family Testudinidae; genus Gopherus; species Gopherus flavomarginatus. The sequence continues at coordinate 150,926 of NW_026114696.1, read as the reverse complement.
CCTAGAGCTATGGTCGGGCGCTTAGGTTTTGGTCCCTTGGAGCTGGGGTGGGGACCCCAGGGGTTAGGCCCCTGTAGCTATGTTTCGAGCGCTCAAGGGTTGGGCCCTGGAGCTGGTGTTGGGCACCCAGGGTTTAGTCCCCTGAAGGTATGGTTCGGAGCGCTCAGGGGTTGGGCCCTTGGAGCTGGTGTTGGGGCCCACAGGGGTTAGGCCCCTGGAGCTATGGTTCGGGCGCTCAGGAGTTGGGCCCCTGGAGCTGGTGTTGGGGCCCCCGGGGGTTAGGCCCATGAGTTATGGATCGGGCGCTCAGGGGTTGTGCCCCTGGAGCTGGTGTTAGGGCCCCCAGGGGTTAGGCCCGTGGAGCTGGGGTTGGGACACCTGGGGGTTAGGGCCAGTGGATCTATGGTTCGGGCGCTCAGGGGTTGGGCCCCTGGAGCTGGTGTTGGGGCCCCAAGGGGGTTGGGCCCCTGGAGCTGGGGTTGGGGCCCCAGGGGTTAGGCCCCTGGAGCTATGGTTCGGGCGCTCAGGTTTCGGGCCCTTGACCTGGGGTCGGGGCCCCCAGGGGTTAGGCCCCTGTAGCTATGGTTCCAGCGCTCAGGGGTTGGGCCTCTGAAGCTGGTGTTGGGGCCCCCAGGGGTTGGACCCCTGGAGCTGGGGGTGGGGATCCCGGGGGTTAGGCCCCTGGAGCTATGGTTCGGGCGCGTCATTGATTGGGCCCCTGGATCTGGTGTTGGAGCCCCCAGGGGTTGGTCCCCTGGAGCTGGTGTTGAGGCCCCAGGGGTTAGGCCATTTGAGCTTTGGTTCAGATGCTCAGGGGTTGGGCCCCTGTAGCTATTTTTCGGGCGCTCAGGGGTAGGGCCCCTGGAGCTGGTGTTTTGGCCCCCAGAGGTTAGGCACCTGGAGGTATGGTTTCGTGCACTCAGGGATTGGGCCCCTGGAGCTGGTGTTGGGGGCCCCCAGGGGTTAGTCTCCTGGAGCTATGTTTCGGGCTCTTAGGGGTTGGGCCCCTGGAGCTGGTGTTGGGGCCCCAAGGGGTTGGGCCCCTGGAGCTATGGTTCGGGCGCTCAGGGGTTGGGCCCATGGAGCTAGTATTGGGGCCCCCCAGGGGTTGCGCCCCTGGAGCTGGGGTTGGGGCCCCGGGGGTTAGGTCCCTTTAGCCATGGTTCGGGCACTCAGGGGTTGGACCCCTTGAGCTGGTGTTGGGGCCTCCGGGGTTAGGCCCCGGAGCTATGGTTCGGGCGCTCATGGGTTGTACCCCTGGAGCTGGGGTGGAGTGCCCCAGGGGTTGGTCCCCTAGAGCTGGTGTTGGGGCCCCCAGGGGTTGGGTCCCTGGAGCTGGGGTTCGGGCCCCCAGGGGTTAGGCCCCTGGAGCTATGGTTCGGGCGCTCAAGCGTTGGGCCCCTGAAACTGGTGTTGGGGCTCCAAAGGGTTAGGCCCTGAAGGTATTGTTCTGGCGCTCAGGGGTTGGGCCCTTGGAGCTGGTGCTGGGGCCCACAGGGCTTAGGCCCCTGGATCTATGGTTCGGGCGCGTAGGAGTTGGACCCTGGAGCTGGTGTTGGGGCCCCCAGAGGTTGGGCCCCTGGAGCTGGTGTTGGGGCCCCCAGGGGTTGGGCCCCTGGAGCTGGTGTTGTAGCCCCAGGGGTTACGCCGCTGGAGGTATGGTTCGGGGCGCTCTGGGGTTGGGCTCCTGGAGCTGGTGTTGGGGCCCCCAGGGGTTGGGCCCCTGTAGCTATGGTTCGGGCGCTCAGGGGTTGGGCCCCTGGAGCTGGTGTTGGGGCCCCCAGAGGTTAGGCACCTGGAGGTATGGTTCGTGCACTCAGGGGTTGGGCCCCTGGAGCTGGTGTTGGGGCCCCAGGGGTTAGTCTCCTGGAGCTATGTTTCGGGCTCTTAGGGGTTGGGCCCCTGGAGCTGGTGTTGGGGCCCCAAGGGGTTGGGCCCCTGGAGCTATGGTTCGGAGCGCTCTTTGTTTGGGCCCATGGAGCTAGTATTGGGGCCCCCAGGGGTTGGGCCCCTGGAGCTGGGGTTGGGGCCCCGGGGGTTAGGTCCCTTTAGCTATGGTTCGGGCACTCAGGGGTTGGACCCCTGGAGCTGGTGTTGGGGCCCCCGGGGGTTAGGCCCCGGAGCTATGGTTCGGGCGCTCATGGGTTGTGCCCCTGGAGCTGGGGTGGAGGGCCCCAGGGGTTGGGCCCCTGGAGCTGGTGTTGGGGCCCCCAGGGGTTGGGCCCCTGGAGCTGGGGTTCGGGCCCCCGGGGGTTAGGCCCCTGGAGCTATGGTTCGGGGCGCTCAAGCGTTGGGCCCCTGAAAACTGGTGTTGGGGCTCCAAAGGGTTAGGCCCCTGAAGGTATTGTTCTGGCGCTCAGGGGTTGGGCCCTTGGAGCTGGTGCTGGGGCCCACAGGGCTTAGGCCCCTGGATCTATGGTTCGGGCGCTCAGGAGTTGGGCCCCTGGAGCTGGTGTTGGGGCCCCCAGAGGTTGGGCCCCTGGAGCTGGTGTTGGGGCCCCCAGGGGTTGGGCCCCTGGAGCTGGTGTTGTAGCCCCAGGGGTTACGCTGCTGGAGGTATGGTTCGGGCGCTCTGGGGTTGGGCTCCTGGAGCTGGTGTTGGGACCCCCAGGGGTTGGGCTCCTGGAGCTGGGGTTGGGGCTTCTAGGAATAGGCCCCTGGAGCTATGGTTCGGGCGCTCAGGGGTTGGGCCCCTGGAGCTGGTGTTTGGGCCCCCAGTTGTTGGGCCCCTGGAGCTGGTGTTGGGGCCCCACGGGTTAGGCCCCTGGAGCTATGGTTCGGGCTCTCAGGGGCTGGGCCCCTGGAGCTATGGTTCGGGCGCTCAGGGGTTGGGCCCCTGGAGCTGGTGTTGGGGCCCCCAGGGGTTGGGCCCCTGGAGCTGGTGTTGGGGCCCCCAGGGGTTAGGCCCCTGGAGCTATAGTTCGGGCGCTCAGGTTTTGGGCCCTTGGAGCTGGGGTGGGGTCCACCAGGGGTTAGGCCTCTGTAGGTATGGCTCGAGCGCTCAGGGGTTGGGCCCCTGGAACTGGTGTTGGGGCCCCCAGGGGTTAGGCCCCTGGAGGTATTCTTCGGGCGCTCAGGGGTTGGGCCCCTGGAGCTGGTGTTGGGGCCCCTAGGGGTTGGGCCCCTGTAGCTGGGTTTGGGGCCGCCAGCGTTTACGCCCCTGGAGCTATGGTTCGGGCGCTCAGGGGTTGGGCCCCTGGAGCTGGTGTTGGGGCCCCAAGGGTTTGGGCCCCTGGAGCTGGTGTTGGGCCCCCGGGGGTTAGGCCCCTGGAGCTATGGTTCGGGCGCTCACGGGTTGGGCCCCTGGAGCTGGTGTTGGGGCCCCCAGGGGTTGAGCCCCTGTAGCTATGGTTCGAGCGCTCAGGGGTTAGGCCCCTGGAGCTGCTGTTGTGGCTCCCAGGGGTTAGGCCTCTGAAGGTATTGTTCGGGCTCCCAAGGGTTCGACCCTTGGAGCTGGTGTTGGGGCCCCCAGGGGTTGGGCCCCTGGAGCTGGGGTTGGGGCCCCCGGGGGTTAGGCCCCTGGATCTATGGCTCGGGCACTCAGGGGTTGTGCCCCTGGAGCTGGTGTTGGGGACCCCAGGGGTTGGGCACTGGAGTTGGTGTTGGGGCCCCCAGATGTTAGGTCCCTGGTGCTATGGTTCGGGCGCTCAGGGGTTGGACCCCTGGAGCTGTTGTTGGGGCCCCCAGGGGTTGGGCCCGTGGCGCTTGGGTTGGGGCCCCCAGGGGTTAGACCCCTGGTGCTTTGGTTCGGGCGCTCAGGGGTTGAGCCCTTGGAGCTGGGGTGGGGGCCCCCAGGGGTTAGGCCCATGGAGCTATGGTTCGGGCGCTCAAGGGCTTGTCCCCTGGAGCTGGTGTTGGGGCCCCCAGGGGTTAGGCCCCTGGAGCTGGTGTTGGGGCCCCAGAGGTTAGGCCCCTGGAGCTATAGTTCGGGCGCTCAGGGGTTGGGCTCGTGGAGCTGGTGTTGGGGCCCCCAGGGGTTGGGCCCCTGGAGCTATGGTTCGGGCGCTCTGGGGTTGGGCCCCTGGAGCTGGTGTGGGGCCCCCAGGGGTTGGGCTCCTTTAGCTGGTGCTGGGGTTCAAAGGGGTTGGGCCCCTGGAGCTAGGGTTGGGGTCCCCGGGGGTTAGGCCCCTGGAGCTATAGTTCGGGCGCTCAGGGGGTTGAGCCCCTGGAGCTGGGGTTGGGGCCCCCAGGGGTTAGGCCCCTGTAGCTATGGTTCGGGCGCTCAGAGTTTGGGCCCCTGGAGCTCGTGTTGGGGCCCCCAAGGGTTGGGCCTCTGGAGCTGGTGTTGAGGCTCCAGGGGTTAGGCCCCTGGAGCTATGGTTCGGGAGCTCAAGTTTTGGGCCCCTGGAGCTATGGATCAGGCGCTCAGGGTTTGGGCCCCTGGAGCTGGGGTCGAGGGCCCCAGGGGTTGGGCCCCTGGAGCTGGGGTTGGGACCCCCGGGGGTTAGGCCCCTGGAGCTATGGTTCGGGCGCTCAGGGGTTGGGCCCCTGGAGCTGGTGTTCGGGACCCCAGGGGTTGGACCCCTGGAGCTGGGGTTGGGGCCCCTAGGGGTTAGGCCCCTGGAGCTATGGTTCAGGCGCTCAGGGGTTGGGCCCCTGGAGCTGGTGTTGGGGGCCCCAGGGGTTAGGCCCCTGGAGCTATGGTTCGTGCGCTCAGGGGTTGGGCCCCTGGAGCTATGGTTCGGGCGCTCAGCTGTTGGGCCCCTGGAGCTGGCGTTGGGGTCCCCAGGGGTTAGGCCCCTGGAGCTATGGTTCGGGCGCTCAGGTTTTGGGCCCTTGGAGCTGGGGTGAAGGCCTCCAGGGGTTTGGCCCCTGTAGCTATGGATCGAGCGCTCAGGGGTTTGGCCCGTGGAGCTGGTGTTCGGACCCCCAGGGTTTGGGCCCCTGGAGCTGGGATTGGGGCCCCCAGGGGTTAGGCCCCTGGAGCTATGGTTCGGGCGCTCATGGGTTGGGCCCCTGGAGCTGGTGTTGGGGCCCCCAAGGGTTGAGTCCCTGGAGCTGGTGTTGGGGCCCCAGGGGTTAGGCCCCTGGAGCTATGGTTCGGGCGCTCAGGTGTTGGGCCCCTGGAGCTATGGTTCGGGTGCTCAGTTGTTGGGCCCCTGGAGCTGTGGTCGAGGGCCCCAGGGGTTGGGCCCCTGGAGCTGGGGTTGGGACCCCCGGGGGTTAGGCCCCTGGAGGTATGGTTCGGGCGCTCAGGGTTTGGGCCCCTGGAGCTGGTGTTCGGGCCCCCAGGGGTTGGACCCCTGGAGCTGGGGTTGGGGCCCCTAGGGGTTAGGCCCCTGGAGCTATGGTTCGGGCGCTCAGGGTTTGGGCCCCTGGAGCTGGTGTTGGAGCCTCCAGGGGTTGGGCCCCTGGAGCTGGGGTTGCGGCCATCCGAAGGTTAGGCCCCTGTAGCTATGGTTCATGCGCTCTGCTGTTAGGCCCCTGGAGCTGGTGTTGGGGCCACCAGGGGTTAGGCCCCTGGAGCTATGGTTCGGGCGCTCAGGGGTTGGACCCCTGGAGCTGGTGTTGGGGCCCCCAGGGGTTGGGCCCCTGGAGCTGGGGTTGGGGACCCCGGGGGTTAGGCCCCTGGAGCTATGGTTCGGGCGCTCAGGGGTTGGGACCCTGGAGCTGGTGTTGGGGCCCCCAGGGGTTGGGCCACTGGAGCTGGGCTTGGGGCCCCCGGGGGTTAGGCCCCTTGAGCTATGGTTCGGGCGCTCAGGGGTTGGGCCCCTGGAGCTGGTGTTCGGGTCCCCAGGGGTTAGGCCCCTGGAGCTATGGTTCGGGTGCTCAGGGGTTGGACCCCTGGAGCTGGTGTTGTGGCCCCCAGGGGTTGGGCCACTGGAGCTGGGGTTGAGGCCCCCGGGGGTTAAGCCCCTGGAGCTATGGTTCGGGGGCTCAGGGGTTGGGCCCATGGAGCTGGGGTGGGGGCCCCCAGAGTTTAGGCCCCTGGAGCTATCGGTCGGGCGCTCAGGTTTTGTGCCCTTGGACCTGGGGTGGGGGCCCCCAGGGGTTAGGCCTTTGTAGCTATGGTTCGAGCGCTCAGGGGTTGGGCCCCTGGAGCTGGGGTTGGGGTCCCCGGGGGTTAGGTCCCTGGAGCTATGGTTCGGGCACTCAGGAGTTGGGCCCCTGGAGCTGGTGTTGGGATCCCCAGGGGTTGGGCCCCTGGAGCTGGGCTTGGGGCCCCCGGGGGTTAGGCCCCTGGAGCTATGGTTCGGGAGCTCAGGGGTTGTGCCCCTGGAGCTGGTGTTGGGGCCCCCAGGGGTTGGGCTCCTGGAGCTGGTGTTGGGGCCCCCAGGGATTGGGCCCCTGGAGCTGGGGTTGGGGTCCCTGGGGGTTAGGCCCCTGGAGCTATGGTTCGGGCGCTCAGGGGTTGGGCCCCTGGAGTTGGCGTTGGGGCCCCCAAGGGTTGGGCCCCTGGAGCTGGGGTTTGGTCCCCCGGGGGTTAGGCCCCTTGAGCTCTGGTTTGGGCGCTCAGGGGTTGTGCCCCTGGAGCTGGTGTTGGGACCCCCAGGGGTTGGACCCCTGGGGCTGGGGTTGGGGCCCCCAGGGGTTGGGCCCCTGGAGCTGGGGTTGGGGTCCCCGGGGGTTAGGCCCCTGGAACTATGGTTCGGGCGCTCAGGGGTTGGGCCCCTGGAGCTGGGGTCGAGGGCCCCAGCGGTTGGGCCCTTGGAGCTGGGGTTGCGACCCCTGGGGGTTAGGGCCCTGGAGCTATGGTTCGGGCGCTCAGGGGTTGGGCCCCTGGAGCTGGTGTTGGGGCCCCCAGGGGTTGTGCCCCTGGAGCTGGTTTTGGGGCCCCTGGGGTTAGGCCCCTGGAGCTGGTGTTGGGGCCCCCAGGGTTTGAGCCCCTGGAGCTGAGGTTGGGGCCCCTAGGGGTTAGGCCCCTGTAGCTATGGTTCGGGCGCTCAGGGGTTGGGCCCCATGAGCTGGTGTTGGGGCCCCCAGGGGTTGGGCCCCTGGAGCTGGGGTTGGGGCCCCAGGGGTTAGGCCCCTGGAGCTGTGGTTCGTTCGCTCAGGTTTTGGTCCCTTGGAGCTGGGGTGGGGGCCCCCAGGGGTTAAGCCCGTGGAGCTATGGTTCGGGCGCTCAGGGGTTGGATCCCTGGAGCTGGTGTTGGGGCTCCCAGGGGTTGGGCCCCTGGAACTGGTGTTGGGGTCCCAGGGGTTATTCCCCTGGAGCTATGGTTCTTGCGCTCAGGGGTTGGGCCCCTGGAGCTGGTGTTGGGGCCCCCAGGGGGTGGGCCCCTGGAGCTATGGTTCGGGCGCTCTGGTGTTGGGCCTCTGGAGCTGGTGTTGGGGCCCCCAGGGGTTGGGCTCCTGGAACTGGTGTTGGGGCCCCCAGGGTTTGGGCCCCTGGAGCTGGGATTGGGGTCCACGGGATTTAGGGCCCTGGAGCTATGGTTCGGGCGCTCAGTGGTTGGGCCCCTGGAGCTGATGTTGGTGCTCCCAGAGGTTGTGCCCCTGGAGCTGGGGTTGGGGTCCCTAGGGGTTAGGCCCCTGGAGCTATGGTTCGGGCGCTCAGGGGTCGGGCCCCTGGAGCTGGGGTTGGGGCCCCCAGGGGTTAAGCCCCTGGAGCTATGGTTCGGGCGCTCAGGGGTTGGACCCCTGGAGCTGGTGTTGTGGCCCCCAGGGGTTGGTCCCCTGGAGCTGGGGTTGGGGCCCCCGGGGGGTTAGGCCGCTGGAGCTATGGTTTGGGCGCTCAGGGGTTGGGCCCCTGGAGCTGGTGTTGGGGCCCCAGGGGTTAGGCCCCTAGAGCTATGGTTCGGGCGCTTAGGTTTTGGTCCCTTGGAGCTGGGGTGGGGACCCCAGGGGTTAGGCCCCTGTAGCTATGTTTCGAGCGCTCAAGGGTTGGGCCCCTGGAGCGGGTGTTGGGGCCGCCAGGGGTTAGTCCCCTGGAGGTATTGTTCGGGCGCTGAGGGGTTGGGCCCTTGGAGCTGGTGTTGGGGCCCACAGGGGTTAGGCCCCTGGAGCTATGGTTCGGGCGCTCAGGAGTTGGGCCCCTGGAGCTGTTGTTGGGGCCCCCGGAGGTTAGGCCCATGGAGTTATGGATCGGGTGCTCAGGGGTTGTGCCCCTGGAGCTGGTGTTAGGGCCCCCAGGGGTTAGGCCCCTGGAGCTGGGGTTGGGACACCCGGGGGTTAGGCCAGTGGATCTATGGTTCGGGCGCTCAGGGGTTGGGCCCCTGGAGCTGGTGTTGGGGCCCCAAGGGGTTGGGCCCCTGAAGCTGGGGTTGGGGCCTCCAGGGGTTAGGCCCCTGTAGCTATGGTTCGGGCGCTCAGGTTTTGGGCCCTTGGACCTGGGGTCGGGGCTCCCAGGGGTTAGGCCCCTGTAGCTATGGTTCGAGCGCTCAGGGGTTGGGCCCCTGAAGCTGGTGTTGGGGCCCCCAGGGGTTGGGCCCCTGGAGCTGGGGGTGGGGATCCCGGGGGTTAGGCCCCTGGAGCTATGGTTCGGGCGCTCATTGATTGGGCCCCTGGATCTGGTGTTGGAGCCCCCAGGGGTTGGTCCCCTGGAGCTGGTGTTGGGGCCCCAGGGGTTAGGCCATTTGAGCTTTGGTTCAGGCGCTCAGGGGTTGGGCCCCTGTAGCTATGGTTCGGGCGCTCAGGGGTAGGGCCCCTGGAGCTGGTGTTGGGGCCCCCAGAGGTTAGGCACCTGGAGGTATGGTTCGGGCGCTCAGGTGTTGGGCCCCTGGAGCTGGTGTTGGGGCCCCAGGGGTTAGTCTCCTGGAGCTATGTTTCGGGCTCTTAGGGGTTGGGCCCCTGGAGCTGGTGTTGGGGCCTCAAGGGGTTGGGCCCCTGGAGCTATGGTTCGGGCGCTCAGGGGTTGGGCCCATGGAGCTGGTGTTGGGGCCCCAAGGGGTTGGGCCCCTGGAGCTGGGGTTGGGGCCCCGGGGGTTAGGTCCCTTTAGCTATGGTTCGGGCACTCAGGGGTTGGACCCCTGGAGCTGGTGTTGGGGCCCCCGGGGGTTAGGCCCCGGAGCTATGGTTCGGGCGCTCATGGGTTGTGCCCCTGGAGCTGGGGTGGAGGGCCCCAGGGGTTGGGCCCCTGGAGCTGGTGTTGGGGCCCACAGGGGTTGGGACCGTGGAGCTGGGGTTCGGGCCCCCAGGGGTTAGGCCCCTGGAGCTATGGTTCGGGCGCTCAAGCGTTGGGCCCCTGAAGCTGGTGTTGGGGCCCCAAGGGGTTAGGCCCCTGAAGGTATTGTTCTGGCGCTCAGGGGTTGGGCCCTTGGAGCTGGTGTTGGGGCCCACAGGGGTTTGGCCCCTGGATCTATGGTTCGGGCGCTCAGGAGTTGGGCCCCTGGAGCTGGTGTTGGGGCCCCCAGAGGTTGGGCCCCTGGAGCTGGTGTTGGGGCCCCCAGGGGTTGGGCCCCTGGAGCTGGTGTTGTAGCCCCAGGGGTTACGCCGCTGGAGGTATGGTTCGGGCGCTCTTGGGTTGGGATCCTGGAGCTGGTGTTGGGACCCCCAGGGGTTGGGCCCCTGTAGCTATGGTTCGGGCGCTCACTGGTAGGGCCCCTGGAGCTGGTGTTGGGGCCCCCAGAGGTTAGGCACCTGGAGGTATGGTTCGTGCACTCAGGGGTTGGGCCCCTGGAGCTGGTGTTGGGGCCCCAGGGGTTAGTCTCCTGGAGCTATGTTTCGGGCTCTTAGGGGTTGGGCCCCTGGAGCTGGTGTTGGGGCCCCAAGGGGTTGGGCCCCTTTAGCTATGGTTCGGGCGCTCTGGGGTTGGGCCCATGGAGCTAGTATTGGGGCCCCCAGGGGTTGCGCCCCTGGAGCTGGGGTTGGGGCCCCGGGGGTTAGGTCCCTTTAGCTATGGTTCGGGCACTCAGAGGTTGGACCCCTGGAGCTGGTGTTGGGGCCTCCGGGGGTTAGGCCCCGGAGCTATGGTTCGGGCGCTCATGGGTTGTACCCCTGGAGCTGGGGTGGAGGGCCCCAGGGGTTGGGCCTCTGGAGCTGGTGTTGGGGCCCCCAGGGGTTGGGCCCCTGGAGCTGGGGTTCGGGCCCCCGGGGGTTAGGCCCCTGGAGCTATGGTTCGGGCGCTCAAGCGTTGGGCCCCTGAAGCTGGTGTTGGGGCCCCCAGGGGTTAGGCCCCTGAAGGTATTGTTCTGGCGCTCAGGGGTTGGGCCCTTGGAGCTGGTGCTGGGGCCCACTGGGGTTAGGCCCCTGGAGCTATGGTTCGGGCGCTCAGGAGTTGGGCCCCTGGAGCTGGTGTTGGGGCCCCCAGGGGTCGGGCCCCTGGAGCTGGTGTTTTGGCCCCCAGGGGTTGGGCCCCTGGAGCTGGTGTTGTAGCCCCAGGGGTTACGCCGCTGGAGGTATGGTTCGGGCGCTCTGGGGTTGGGCTCCTGGAGCTGGTGTTGGGACCCCCAGGGGTTGGGCCCCTGGAGCTGGGGTTGGGGCTTCTAGGGGTTAGGCCCCTGGAGCTATGGTTCGGGCGCTCAGGGGTTGGGCCCCTGGAGCTGGTGTTTGGGCCCCCAGTTGTTGGGCCCCTGGAGCTGGTGTTGGGGCCCCACGGGTTAGGCCCCTGGAGCTATGGTTCGGGCTCTCAGGGGCTGGGCCCCTGGAGCTATGGTTCGGGCGCTCAGGGGTTGGGCCCCTGGAGCTGGTGTTGGGGTCCCCAGGGGTTGGGCCCCTGGAGCAGGAGTTGGGGCCCCCAGGGGTAAGGCCCCTGGAGCTATAGTTCGGGCGCTCAGGTTTTGGGCCCTTGGAGCTGGGGTGGGGTCCACCAGGGGTTAGGCCTCTGTAGGTATGGCTCGAGCGCTCAGGGGTTGGGCCCCTGGAGCTGGTGTTGGGGCCCCTAGGGGTTGGGCCCCTGTAGCTGGGTTTGGGGCCGCCAGGGTTTACGCCCCTGGAGCTATGGTTCGGGCGCTCAGGGGTTGGGCACCTGGAGCTGGTGTTGGGGCCCCAAGGGTTTGGGCCCCTGGAGCTGGTGTTGGGCCCCCGGGGGTTAGGCCCCTGGAGCTATGGTTCGGGCGCTCACGGGTTGGGCCCTGGAGCTGGTGTTGGAGCCCCCAGGGGTTGAGCTCCTGTAGCTATGGTTCGAGCGCTTAGGGGTTAGGCCCCTGGAGCTAGTGTTGGGGCTCCCAGGGGTTAGGCCTCTGAAGGTATTGTTCGGGCTCCCAAGGGTTCGACCCTTGGAGCTGGTGTTGGGGCCCCCAGGGGTTGGGCCCCTGGACCTGGTGTTGGGGCCCCCAGATGTTAGGCCCGTGGTGCTATGGTTCGGGCGCTCAGGGGTTGGACCTCTGGAGCTGTTGTTGGGGCCCCCAGGGGTTGGGCCCGTGGAGCTTGGGTTGGGGCCCCCAGGGGTTAGACCCCTGGTGCTTTGGTTCGGGCGCTCAGGGGTTGGGCCCTTGGAGCTGGGGTGGGGGCCCCCAGGGGTTAGGCCCATGGAGCTATGGTTCGGGCGCTCAAGGGCTTGTCCCCTGGAGCTGGTGTTGGGGCCCCCAGGGGTTAGGCCCCTGGAGCTGGTGTTGGGGCCCCAGAGGTTAGGCCCCTGGAGCTATGGTTTGGGCGCTCAAGGGTTGGGCTCGTGGAGCTGGTGTTGGGGCCCCCAGGGGTTGAGCCCCTGGAGCTATAGTTCGGGCGCTCTGGGGTTGGGCCCCTGGAGCTGGTGTGGGGCCCCCAGGGGTTGGGCTCCTGGAGCTGGTGCTGGGGTTCAAAGGGGTTGGGCCCCTGGAGCTAGGGTTGGGGTCCCCGGGGGTTAGGCCCCTGGAGCTATAGTTCGGGCGCTCAGGGGTTGAGCCCCTGGAGCTGGTGTTGGGGCCCCCAGGGGTTGGGCCCCTGGAGCTGGGGTTGGGGCCCCCAGGGGTTAGGCCCCTGAAGCTATGGTTCGGGCGCTCAGAGTTTGGGCCCCTGGAGCTCGTGTTGGGGCCCCCAAGGGTTGGCCCTCTGGAGCTGGTGTTGAGGCTCCAGGGGTTAGGCCCCTGGAGCTATGGTTCGGGAGCTCAAGTTTTGGGCCCCTGGAGCTATGGATCAGGCGCTCAGGGCTTGGGCCCCTGGAGCTGGGGTCGAGGGCCCCAGGGGTTGGGCCCCTGGAGCTGGGGTTGGGACCCCCGGGGGTTAGGCCCATGGAGCTATGGTTCGGGCGCTCAGGGGTTGGGCCCCTGGAGCTGGTGTTCGGGACCCCAGGGGTTGGACCCCTGGAGCTGGGGTTGGGGCCCCTAGGGGTTAGGCCCCTGGAGCTATGGTTCAGGCGCTCAGGGGTTGGGCCCCTGGAGCTGGTGTTGGGGCCCCAGGGGTTAGGCCCCTGGAGCTATGGTTCGTGCGCTCAGGGGTTGGGCCCCTGGAGCTATGGTTCGGGCGCTCAGCTGTTGGGCCCCTGTAGCTGGCGTTGGGGCCCCCAGGGGTTAGGCCCCTGGAGCTATGGTTCGGGCGCTCAGCTGTTGGGCCCCTGGAGCTGGTGTTGGGGCCCCCAGGGGTTGGGCTCCTGGAGCTCGTGATAGGGCCCCAGAGGTTAGGCCATTTGAGCTATGGTTCAGGTGCTCAGGGGTTGGGCCCCTTGAGCTTTGGTTCGGGCGCTCAGGGGTTGGGCCCCTGGAGCTATGGTTCGGGAGCTCGGGGGTTGGGCCCCTGGAGCTGGTGTTTGGGCCCCCAGGGGTTAGGCACCTGGAGGTATTGTTCGGGCGCTCAGGTGTTGGGCCCCTGGAGCTGGTGATAGTACCCCCAGGGATTAGGCCCCTGGAGCTATGGTTTGGGCACTCAGGGGTTGGGCCCCTGAAGCTGGTGTTGGGGCCCCAGGAGTTGGGCCCTTGGAGCTGGTGTTGGAGCCCCAGGGGTTAGGCTCCTGGAGCTATGGTTCGGGCGCTCAGGGGTTGGGCCCCTGGAGCTGGTGTTGGGGCCGCCAAGGGTTGGGCCCCTGGAGCTATGGTTCGGGCGCTCTGGGGTTCGGCCCCTGGAGGTGGTGGTGGGGCCCCCAGGGGTTGGGCCCCTAGAGCTGGGGTTGGGGCCCCGGGGTTTAGACCCCTGGATCTATGGTTCGGGCGCTCAGGGGTTGGGCCCCTGGGTCTGGTGTTGGGGCCCCAGGGGTTAGGCCCCGGAGCTATGGTTCGGGCGCTCACGGGTTGTGCCCCTGGAGCTGGGGTCGAGAGCCCCAGGGGTTGGGCCCCTGGAGATTTGGTTGGGGCCCCGGGGGCTAGGCCCCTGGAGCTATGGTTCTGGCGCTCAGGGGTTGGGCCCCTGGAAGCTGGTGTTGGGACCCCCAGGGGTTGGGCCCCTGGAGCTGGGGTTGAGGCCCCTAGGGGTTAGGCCCCTGGAGCTATGGTTCAGGCGCTCAGGGGTTGGGCCCCTGGAGCTGGTATTGGGGCCCCAAGGGGTTGGGCCCCTGGAGCTGGGGTTGGGGAACGCGGGGGTTGGGCCCCTGGAGCTATGGTTCGGGCGCTCAGAAGTTCGCCCCTTGGAGCTGTGGTGGGGGCCCTCAGGGGTTAGGCCCCTGGAGCTATGGTTCGGGCGCTCAAGGGTTGGGCCCCTGGAGTTGGTGTTGGGGCCCCCTGGGGTTGGGCCCCTGGAGCTATGGTTCGGGCGCTCTGGGTTTGGGCTCGTGTAGCTGGTTTTGGGGCCCCCATGAGTTCGGCTCCTGGAGCTGGGGTTGGGGCCCTCGGGCGTTAGGCCCCTGGAGCTATGGTTCGGGCGCTCAGGGGTTATGCCCCTGGAGCTGGTGTTGGGCCTCGAGGGGTTAGGCCCGTGGAGCTATGGTTCGGGCGCTCAGGGGTTGGGCTCCTGGAGCTCTGGTTCGGGCGCTCAGGGGTTGGGCCCCTGGAGTTGGGGTTGGGGTCCTAGGGGGTTAGGCCCCTGGAGCTGTGGTTCGGACACTCACGGGTTGGGCCCCTGGAGGTGGTGTTGGGGCCTCCAGGTGTTGGGCCCCTGGAGCTGGGGTTGAGGTCCCCGGGGGTTAGGACCCTGTAGCTACGGTTCGGTGTCTCAGGGGTTGTGCCACTGGAGCTGTTGTTGGGGCCCCCGGGGTTGGGCCCCTGGAGCTCGGGTTGGGGCCCCCAGGGGTTAGGCCCCTGGAGCTGGTGTTGTGGCCCCCAGGGGTTAGGCCCCTGGAACTGGTGTTGGGTCCCCCAGAGGCTAGGTCTCTGGAGCTATGGTTCGGGCGCTCAGGTTTTGGGCCCTTGGAGCTGGGGTGGGGGCCTCCAGGGGTTAGGCCCCTGTAGCTATGGTTCGGGCGCTCTGGGGTTGGACCCCTCGAGCTGGTGTTGAGGCCCCCAGGGGTTTGGACCCTGGAGCTGGGGTTGGGGCCCCCGGGCGTTAGGCCCCTGGAGCTATGGTTCGGGCGCTCAGGGGTTGTGCCCCTGGAGCTGGTGTTGGGCCTCGAGGGGTTAGGCCCGTGGAGCTATGGTTCGGGCGCTCAGGGGTTGGGCTCCTGGAGCTATGGTTCGGGCGCTCAGGGGTTGGGCCCCTGGAGCTGGGGTAGAGGGCCCCAGGGGTTGTGCACCTGGAGCTGGGGTTGGGGCCCCCAGGGGTTAGGCCTCTGGAGCTATGCTTCGGGCACTCAGGGGTTGGGCCCCTGGAGCTGGTGTTGGGGCCCCAGGGGTTAGGCCCCTGGAGCTATGGTTCGGGCGCTCAGGGGTTGGGCCCCTGGAGCTATAGTTCGGGCACTCAGGGGTTGGGCCCCTGGAGCTGGTGGTGGGGCCCCAATGGGTTGGGCCCCTGGAGCTGGGGTTCGGGCCCCCAGGGATTAGGCCCATGGAGCTATGGGTCGGGCGCTCAGGGGTTGGGCCCCTGGAGCTGGTGTTGGGGCACCAGGGGCTGGGCCTCTGGAGCTGGTGTTGGGGCCCTAGGGGTTAGGCCCGTGGAGCTATTTTTCTGGTGCTCAGGGGTTGGGCCCCTGGAGCTATGGTTCGGGCGCTCAGGGGTTGGGCCCCTGGAGCTGGAGTTGAGGGCCCCAGGGATTGGTCCCCTGGAGCTGGGGTTGGGGCCCCCGGGGGTTAGTCCCCTGGAGCTATGGTTCGGGCGCTCAGGGGTTGGGCCCTTTGAGCTGGGATGGGGGCCCCCAGGGGTTAGGCCTCTTTAGCTATGGTTCGGGCGCCCAGGGGTTGGGCCCCTGGAGCTGGTGTTGGTTCCCCCAGGGGTTAGGCCCCTGGAGGTATTGTTCGGGCACTCAGGCGTTGGGCCCTTGGAGCTGCTGTTCTTGCCCCCAGGGGTTAGGCCCCTGGAGCTATGGTTCTGGCGGTCAGGGGTTGGGCCCCAGGAGCTGGTATTCGGGCCCCTGACCTAAAGTCACCCCCTGCTCTCCGATCCCCCACACAGACAGTCCCCACACCATCACAGTAATGCCCAGAGTATTTCACGCATGGAGAAACAGTAACACTGTGTGGCCATGCAGGGTAATGCCTAGAGCATTTCCTGCATGGAGAAAGAATGACACCGTGTGGCCACATTGGGTAATGCACAGAGCATTTCCCCGCATGGAGCAACAGTGGCAACGTGTGGTCACGCACGGTAATGCACAGAGCATTTCCTGCATGGAGCTATGGTTCGGGCGCTCAGGGGTTGTGCCGCTGGAGCTGGTGTTGGGGCCCCCAGGGTTTGGGCCCCTGGAGGTATTGTTCGGGCGCTCAGGGGTTGGGCCCTTGGAGCTGGTGTTGGGGCCCCCAGGGGTTGGGCCCCTGGAGCTATGGTTAGGGCGCTCTGGGGTTGGGCCCGTGGAGCTGGTGTTGGGGCCCCCAGGGGTTGGGCTCCTGGAGCTGGTGTTGGGTCCCGAGGGGTTGGGCCCCTGGAGCTGTGGTTGGGGCCCCCGGGGGTTAGGCCCATGGAGCTATTTTTCGGGCGCTCAGGGGTTGGGCCCCTGGACCTGGTGTTGGGGCCCACAGGGTTTGAGCCCCTGGAGCTGTGGTTGGGGCCCCCGGGGGTTAGGCCCCTGTAGCTGGGGTTAGGGCCCCCAGGGGTTAGGCCCCTGGAGCTATGGTTCGGTCGGTCAGGGGTTGGTCCCCTGGAGCTGGTGTTGGGGCCCACAGGGTTTAGGCCCCTGGAGGTATTGTTCGGGCGCTCAGGGGTTGGGCCCCTGGATCTGGTGTTGGGGACCCCAGGGTTGGGCCCCTGGAGCTGGTGTTGCGGCCCCAGGGGTTAGGCCCCTGGAACCATGGTTCGGGCGCTCAGGGGTTGGGCCGCTTTACCTAGAGTTGGGGCCCTCAGGGGTTGGGCCCCTAGAGCTTGGGGTTGGGACCCCCAGGGGTTAGGCCCCTGGAGATATGGTTCGGGCGCTCAGGGTTTGGACGCCTGGAGCTGGTGTTGGGGCCCCGAGGGGTTAGGCCCCTGGAGCTGGTGTTGTGGCACCAGGCGCTGGGCCTCTGGAGCTGGTGTTGGGGCCCTAGGGGTTAGGCCCGTGGAGCTATGTTTCGGGCGCTCAGGAGTTGGGCCCCTGGAGCTATGGTTCGGGCGCTCAGGGGTTCGGCCCCTGGAGCTGGGGTCGAGGGCCCCAGGGGTTGGTCCCCTGGAGCTGGGGTTTGGGCCCCCGGGAGTTAGTCTCCTGGAGCTATGGTTCGGGAGCTCAGGCGCTGGGCCCTTGGAACTGGTGTTCTTGCCCCCAGGGGTTAGGCCCCTGGAGCTATGGTTCGGGCCGTCAGGGGTTGGGGCCATGGAGCTGGTATTCGGGCCCCTGACCTAAAGTCACCCCCTGCTCTCCGATCCCCCACACAGACAGTCCCCACACCATCACAGTAATGCCCAGAGCATTTCACGCATGGAGCAACAGTAACACTGTGTGGCCATGCAGGGTAATGCCTAGAGCATTTCCTGCATGGAGAAAGAGTGACACCGTGTGGCCACATTGGGTAATGCACAGAGCATTTCTCCGCATGGAGCAACAGTGTCACCATATAGCCGCTCAGGGTAATAGACAGAGCATTCCCCCGCATGGAGCAACAGTGGCACCGTGTGGTCACGCACGGTAATGCACAGAGCATTTCCTGCATGGAGCTATGGTTCGGGAACTCTGGGGTTGGGCCCCTGGAGCTGGTGTTGGGGCTCCCAGGGGTTGGGCCCCTGGAGCTGGTGTTGGGGCCCCAGGGGTAGGCCCCTGACGCTATGGTTCAGGCGCTCAGCGGTTGGGTCGCTGTAGCTGGTGTTGGGGCCCCCAGGGGTTGGGCCCCTGGAGGTATTGTTCGGGCGCTCAGGGGTTGGACCCTTGGAGCTGGTGTTGGGGCCTCCAGGGATTAGGCCCCTGGAGCTATGGTTCGGGTGCTCAGGGGTTGGGACCCTGGAGCTGGTGTTGGGTACCCCAGGGGTTCGGCCCCTGGAGCTATGGTTAGGGCGCTCTGGTGTTGGGCCCCTGGAGCTGGTGTTGGGGCCCCCAGGGGTTGGGCTTTTGGAGCTAGTGATGGGGCCCGCAGGGGTTGGGCCCCTGGAGCTGTGGTTGGGGCCCCCGGGGGTTAGACCCATGGAGCTATTTTTCGGGCGCTCAGGGATTGGGCCCCTGGACCTGGTGTTGGGGCCCCTAAGGTTTGGGCCCCTGGAGCTGGGGTTGTAGCCCTCGGGGGTTAGGCCCCTGGAGCTATGGTTCGGGTGCTCAGAGGTTTGGCCCCTGGAGCTGCTTCTGGGTCCCCCAGGGACTGGGCCCTTGGAGCTGGGCTAGGGGCCCCCAGGGGTTAGGCCACTGGAGCTTTGGTTCGGGCGCTCAGGGGTTGGGCCCCTGGAGCTGGTGTTGGGGCCCCCAGGGGTTAGGCCCCAGGAGCTATGTTTTGGCCGCTCATGGGTTGGGCCCCTGGAGCTGGTGTTGGAGCCCCAAGGGGTTGGGCCCCTGGAGCTGGTGAGGGGCCCCAGGGGTTAGGCCCCTGGAGGTATTGTTCGGGCGCTCAGGGGTTGGGCCCTTGGAGCTGGTGTTCTTGCCCCAAGGGGTTAGGCCCCTGGAGCTATGGTTCGGGCGGTCAGGGGTTGGGCCCCTGGAACTGGTATTCGGGCCCCTGACCTAAAGTCACCCCCTGCTCTCCGATCCCCCACACAGACAGTCCCCACACCATCACAGTAATGGCCAGAGAATTTCACGCATGGAGCAACAGTAACACTGTGTGGCCATGCAGGGTGATGCCTAGAGCATTTCCTGCATGGAGAAAGAGTGGCACCGTGTGGCCACATTGGGTAATGCACAGAGCATTTCCCCGCATGGAGCAAAAGTGACACCATATAGCCACACAGGGTAATAGACATAGCATTTCCCAGCATGGAGCAACAGTGGCACCGTGTGATCACGCACGGTAATGCACAGAGCATTTCCTGCATGGAGCTATGGTTCGGGAGCTCTGGGGTTGGGCCCATGGAGCTGGTGTTGGGGCTCCCAGGGGTTGGGCCCCTGGAGCTGGTGTTGGGGCCCCAGGGGTAGGCCCCTGGCGCTATGGTTCGGGCGCTCAGGGGTTGGGCCGCTGGAGCTGGTGTTGGGGCCCCCAGGGGTTGGGCCCCTGGAGGTATTGTTCGGGCGCTCAGGGGTTGGGCCCTTGGATCTGGTGTTGGGGCCCCCAGGGATTAGGCCCCTGGAGCTATGGTTCGGGTGCTCAGCGGTTTGGACCCTGGAGCTGGTTTTGGGGACCCCAGGGGTTGGGCCCCTGGAGCTATGGTTAGGGCACTCTGGGGTTGGGCCCCGGGAGCTGGTGTTGGGGCCCCCAGGGGTTGGGCTCCTGGAGCTGGTGTTGGGGCCCGCAGGGGTTGGGCCCCTGGAGCTGTGGTTGGGGCCCCCGGGGGTTAGGCCCATGGAGCTATTTTTCGGGAGATCAGGGGTTGGGCCCCTGGACCTGGTGTTGGGGCCCCCAGGGTTTGGGCCTCCAGAGCTGTGGTTGGGGACCCCGGGGGTTAGGCCCCTGGAGCTATGGTTCGGTCGCTCAGGGGTTGGGCCCCTCGAGCTGGTGTTGGGGCCCCCAGGGTTTAGGCCCCTGGAGGTATTGTTCGGGCGCTCAGGGGTTAGGCCCCTGGACCTGGTGTTGGGGCCCCCAGGGGTTGGGCCCCTGGAGCTGGTGTTGGGGCCCCAGGGGTTAGGCCCCTAAAGCCATGGTTCGGGCGCTCAGGGTGTGGGCCCCTGGAGCTGGTGTTGGGGCCCCCAGGGGTTTTGCCCCTGGAGCTATGGTTCAGGCACTCTGGGGTTGGGCCCCTGGAGCTGGTGTTGGGGCCCCCAGGGGTTGGGCTCCTGGAGCTGGTGTTGAGGCCCCCAGGGGTTGGGCCCCTGTAGCTGGGGTGGGTGCCCCCGGGGGTTAGGCCCCTGGAGCTATGGTTCGGGCGCTCAGGGTTTGGTCCCCTGGAACTGGTGTTGGGGCCCCCAGGGGTTGGGCCCCTGGAGCTGGGGTTGGGGCCCCCGGCGGTTAGGCCCCTGGAGCTATGGTTCGGGCACTCAGGGGTTGGGCCGCTGGAGCTGGTGTTGGGGCCCTCAGGGGTTGGGCCCCTGGAGCTTGGGGTTGGGGCCCCCAGGGGTTAGGCCCCTGGAGATATGGTTCGGGCGCTCAGGGTTTGGGCGCCTGGAGCTGGTGTTGGGGCCCGAGGGGTTGGGCCCCTGGTACTGGTGTTGGGGCACCAGGGGCTGGGCCTCTGGAACTGGTGTTGGGGCCCTAGGGGTTAGGCCCGTGGAGCTATGGTTCGGGTGTTCATGGGTTGGGCCCGTGGAGCTCTGGTTCGGGCGCTCAGGGTTTGGGCCCCTGGAGCTGGGGTCGAGGGCCCCAGGGGTTGGTCCCCTGGAGCTGGGGTTGGGGACCCCGGGGGTTAGACCCCTGGAGCTATGGTTCGGGCGGTCAGGGGTTGGGCCCCTGGAGCTGGTATTCGGACCCCTGACCTAAAGTCACCCCCTGCTCTCCGATCCCCCACACAGACAGTCCCCACACCATCACAGTAATGCCCAGAGCATTTTACGCATGGAGCAACAGTAACACTGTGTGGCCATGCAGGGTAATGCCTAGAGCATTTCCTGCATGGAGAAACAGTGACACAGTGTGGCCACATTGGGTAATGCACAGAGCATTTCCCCGCACGGAGCAACAGTGACACCATATAGCCACATAGGGTAATAGACAGAGCATTTCCCCGCATGGAGCAACAGTGGCACCGTGTGGTCACGCACGGTAATGCACAGAGCATTTCCTGCATGGAGCTATGGTTCGGGAGCTCTGGGGTTGGGCCCCTGGAGCTGGTGTTGGGGCTCCTAGGGGTTGGGCCCCTGGAGCTGGTGTTGGGGCCCCAGGGGTAGGCCCCTGGCGCTATGGTTCGGGCGCTCAGGGGTTGGGCCGCTGGAGCTGGTGTTGGGGCCCCCAGGGGTTGGGCCCCTGGAGGTATTGTTCGGGCGCTCAGGGGTTGGGCCTTTGGAGCTGGTGTTGGGGCCCCCAGGGATTAGACCCCTGGAGCTATGGTTCGGATGCTCAGGGGTTGGGACCCTGGAGCTGGTGTTGCGGTCCCCTGGGGTTGGGCCCCTGGAGCTATAGTTAGGGCGCTCTGGGGTTGGGCCCCTGGAGCTGGTGTTGGGGCCCCCAGGGGTTGGGCTTTTTGAGCTGGTGTTGGGGCCCGCAGGGGTTGGGCCCCTGGAGCTGTGGTTGGGGCCCCCGGGGGTTAGGCCCATGGAGCTATTTTTCGGACGCTCAGGGGTTGGGCCCCTGGACCTTGTGTTGGGGCCCTCAGGGTTTGGGCCCCTGGAGCTGGGGTTGGAGCCCTCGGGGGTTAGGCCCCTGGAGCTATGGTTCGGGTGCTCAGGGGTTTGGCTCCTGGAGCTGCTTCTGGGTCCCCCAGGGGTTGGACCCCTGGAGCTGGGGTAGGGGCCCCCAGGGGTTAGGCCACTGGAGCTTTGGTTCGGGCGCTCAGGAGTTGGGCCCCTGGAGCTCGTGTTGAGGCCCCCAGGGGTTAGGCCCCTGGAGCTATGTTTTGGGCTCTCAGGGGTTGGGCCCCTGGAGCTGGTGTTGGGGCCCCAAGGGGTTGGGCCCCTGGAGCTGGTGAGGGGCCCTAGGGGTTAGGCCCCTGGAGCTATGATTCGGGCGCTCAGGGGTTGGGTCCCTGGAGCTATGGTTCGGGCACTCAGGGGTTGGGCCCCTGGAGCTGGGGTCGAGGGCACTAGGGGTTGGGCCCCTGGAGCTGGGTTTGGGGCCCCCGGGGGTTACGCCCCTGGAGCTGGGGTTGGGGCCTCCAGGGGTTAGGCCCCTGGAGGTATTGTTCGGGCCCTCAGGGGTTGGACCCTTGGAGCTGGTGTTGTGGCTCCGAGGGGTTAGGCCCCTGTATTGTTCGGGTATTGTTCGGGCGCTCAAGGGTTGGACCCTTGGAGCTGGTGTTGGAGCCCCCAGGGGTTAGGCCCCTAGAGGTATGATTTGGGCGCTCTGGGGTTGGGCCCCTGGAGCTGGTGTTGGGGCCCCCAGGGTTTGGGCCCCTGGAGCTGGGGTTGGGGCCCCCGGGGGTTAGGCCCCTGGAGCTATGGTTCGGGCGCTAAGGGGTTGGGCCCCTGGAGCTGGTGCTTGGGCCCCGAGGGTTTGGGCCCCTGGAGCTGGTGTTGGGCCCGAGGGGTTAGGCCCCTGGAACTATGGTTCGGGCGCTCAAGGGTTGGGCCCCTGGAGCTATTGTTCGGGCGCTCAGGGGTTGGGCCCCTGGAGCTGGGGTCGAGGGCCCCAGGGGTTGGTCCCATGGAGCTGGGGTTGAGGCCCCCGGGGGTTAGGCCCCTGGAGCTATGGTTCGGGCACTCAGGGGTTGGGCCCCTGGAGCTGGTGTTGGGTCCCCCAGGGGTTAGGCCCCTGGAGTTATTGTTCGGGCGCTCAGGCGTTGGGCCCTTGGAGCTGGAGTTCGGGCCCCCAGGGGATAGGCCCCTGCAGCTATGGTTCTGGCGCTCAGGGTTTGGGCCCCTGGAGCTGGTGTTGGGGCCCCTGACCTAAAGTCACCCCCTGCTCTCCCATCCCCCACACAGACAGTCCCCACTCCATCACAGTAATGCCCAGAGCATTTCACGCATTGAGCAACAGTAACACTGTCTGGCTATGCAGGGAAATGCCCAGAGCAGTTCCAGCATTGAGCAAGAGTGTCACCGTGTGGCCACATAGGGTAATGCACAGACCATTTCCCCCATGGAGCAACAGTGACACCATGTAGCCACACAGGGTAATACACAGAGCATTTTCCCGCATGGAGTAACATTGACACCATGTGTTCACGCAGGGTAATGCACAGAGAATTTCCTGCATGGAGCTATGGTTCGGGAGCTCTGGGGTAGGGCCCCTGGAGCTGGTGTTGGGGCTCCCAGGGGTTGGGCCCCTGGAGCTGGTGTTGGGGCCCCAAGGGTTAGGGCCCTGGCACTATGGTTCGGGCACTCAGGGGTTGGGCCCTTGGAGCTGGGGTGGGGGCCCCCAGGGGTTAGGCCCCTGGAGCTATGGTTCGGGCACTCAGGGGTAGGGCCCATGGAGCTGGTGTTGGGGCCCCCAGGGGTTAGGCCCCTGGAGGTATTGTTCGGGCGCTCAGGGGTTGGGCCCTTGGAACTGGTGTTGGGGCCCCCAGGGGTTAGGCCCCTGGAGCTATGGTTCGGACGCTCAGGGGTTGGGACCCTGGAGCTGGTGTTGGGGCCCCCAGGGATTGGGCCCCTGGAGCTGGGGTTGGTGCCCCCAGGGGTTAGGCCCCTGGAGCTATGTTTTGGGCGCTGAGGGGTTGGGCCCCTGGAGCTAGTGTTGGGGCCCCAAGGGGTTGGGCCTCTGGAGCTCGTGAGGGGCCCCAGAGGTTAGACCCCTGGAGCTATGATTCGGGCGCTCAGGGGTTGGGTCCCTGGAGCTATGGTTCGGGCGCTCAGGGGTTGGGCCCCTGGAGCTGGGGTCGAGGGTCCTAGGGGTTGGGCCCCTGGAGATGGGGTTGGGGCCCCCGGGGATTACGCCCCTGGAACTGGGTTTGGGGGCTCCAGGGGTTAGGCCCCTGGAAGTATTGTTCGGGCGCTCAGGGGTTGGACCCTTGGAGCTGGTGTTGGGGCCCCCAGGAGTTAGGCCCCTGTATTATTCAGGTATTGTTCGGGCGCTGAGGCGTTGGACCCTTGGAGCTAGTGTTGGGGCCCCCAGGGGTTAGGCCCCTGGAGGTATGGTTCGGGCGCTCAGGGGTTGGGCCCATGGAGCTGGTGTTGGAGCCCCCAGGGCTTGGGCCCCTGGAGCTGGGGTTGGGGCCCCCGGGGGTTAGGCCCCTGGAGCTATGGTTCGGGCGCTCAGGGGTTGGGCCCCTGGAGCAGGTGTTGAGGCCCCCAGAGGTTGGGCCCCTGGAGCTTGAGTTGGGGCCCCCAGGGGTTAGGCCCCAGGACCTATGTTTTGGGCGCTCAGGGGTTGGGCCCCTGGAGCTGGTGTTGGGTCACCAAGGGGTAGGGCCCCTAGAGCTCGTGAGGGGCCCCAGGGGTTAGGCCCCTGGAGCTATGATTCGGGCGCTCAGGGGTTGGGTCCCTGGAGCTATGTTTCGGGCGCTCAGGGTGTGGGCCCCTGGAGCTGGGGTTGGGGCCCCCGGGGGTTACGCCCCTGGAGCTGTGGTTGGGGCCTCCAGGGGTTAGGCCCCTGGAGGTATTGTTCTGGCGCTCAGGGGTTGGACCCTTGGAGCTGGTGTTGGGGCCCCTAGGGGTTAGGCCCCTGTATTGTTCAGGTATTGTTCGGGCGCTCAGGGGTTGGACCCCTGGAGCTGGTGTTGGAGCTCCCAGGGGTTAGGCCCCTGGAGCTATGGTTCGGTCGCTTAGGGGTTGGGCCCCTGGAGCTGGTGTTGTGGCCCCCACTGGATGGGCCCCTGGAGCTGGTGTTGGAGCCCTAGGGGTTAGGCACCTGGAGCTATGGTTCGGGCGCTCAGGGCTTGGGCCCCTGGAGCTGGTGTTGGGGCTCTCAGGGGTTGGGCCCCTGGAGCTATGGTTCGGGCGCTTTGGGGTTGGGCCCATGGAGCTGGTGTTGGGGCCCCCTGGGTTTGGGCCCCTGGAGCTGGGGTTGAGGCCCCCGGGGGTTAGGCCCCTGGAGCTATGGTTCGGGCGCTAAGGGGTTGGGCCCCTGGAGCTGGTGTTGGGGCCCCGAGGGTTGGGGCCCCTGGAGCTGTTGTTGGGGCCCACTGGGTTTGGGCCCCTGGAGCTGGGGTTGAGGCCCCCGGGGGTTAGGCCCCTGGAGCTATGGTTCGGGCGCTCAGGGATTGGGCCCCTAGAGCTGGGGTAGAGGGCCCCAGGGGTTGTGCCCGTGGTGCTGGGCTTGGGGTCCCGGGGTTTGGCCCCTGGAGCTATGGTTCGGGCGCTCAGGGGTTCAGCCCCTGGAGCTGGTGGTGGGGCCCCCAGGGGTTGGGCCTCTGGAGCTGGGGTTGGGGCCCCCAGGGATTAGGCCCTTGGAGCTATGGTTCGGGCTCTCAGGGGTTGGGCCCCTAGAGCTGATGTTGGGGCCCCCAGGGGTTGGGCCTCTGGAGCTGGTGTTGGGGCCCCAGGGGTTCGGCCCCTGGAGCTATGGTTCGGGCGCTCAGGGGTTGGGCCCCTGGAGCTATGGTTCGGGCGCTCAGGGGTTGAGCCCCTGGAACTGGGGTCGAGGGCCCCAGGGGTTGGTCCCATGGAGCTGGGGTTGTGGCCCCCGGGGGTTAGGCCCCTGAAGCTATGGTTCGGGCGCTCAGGGGTTGGGCCCCTGGAGCTGGTGTTGGGTCCCCCAGGGGTTAGGCCCCTGGAGGTATTGTTCGGGCGCTCAGGCGTTGGGCCCTTGGAGCTGGAGTTCGGGCCCCCAGGGGTTAGGCCCCTGCAGCTATGGTTCTGGCGCTCAGGGTTTGGGCCCCTGGAGCTGGTGTTGGGGCCCCTGACCTAAAGTCACCCCCTGCTCTCCCACCCCCCACACAGACAGTCCCCACTCCATCACAGTAATGCCCAGAGCATTTCACGCATTGAGCAACAGTAACACTGTGTGGCTATGCAGGGAAATGCCCAGAGCATTTCCAGCATTGAGCAAGAGTGACACCGTGTGGCCACATAGGGTAATGCACAGATCATTTCCGCCATGGAGCAACAGTGACACCATGTAGCCACACAGGGTAATACACAGAGCATTTCCCCGCATGGAGTAACAGTGACACCATGTGTTCACGCAGGGTAATGCACAGAGCATTTCCTGCATGGAGCTATTGTTTGGGAGCTCTGGGGTAGGGCCCCTGGAGCTGGTGTTGGGGCTCCCAGGGGTTGGGCTCCTGGAGCTGGTGTTGGGGCCCCAAGGGGTTGGGCCCCGGGAGCTCGTGAGGGGCCCCAGAGGTTAGGCCCCTGGAGCTATGATTCGGGCGCTCAGGGGTTGGGTCCCTGGAGCTATGGTTCGGGAGCTCAGGGGTTGGGCCCCTCGAGCTGGGGTCGAGGGTCCTAGGGGTTGGGCTCCTGGAGATGGGGTTGGGGCCCCCGGGGATTACGCCCCTGGAACTGGGGTTGGGGCCTCCAGGGGTTAGGCCCCTGGAGGTATTGTTCGGGCGCTCAGGGGTTGGACCCTTGGAGCTGGTGTTGGGGCCCCCAGGAGTTAGGCCCCTGTATTGTTCAGGTATTGTTCGGGCGCTCAGGCGTTGGACCCTTTGAGCTGGTGTTGGGGCCCCCAGGGGTTAGGCCCCTGGAGGTATGGTTCGGGCACTCAGGGCTTGGGCCCCTGGAGCTGGGGTTGGGGCCCCTGGGGGTTAGGCCCCTGGAGCTATGATTCGGGCGCTCAGGGGTTGGGTCCCTGGAGCTATGGTTCGGTCGCTCAGGGGTTGGGCCCCTGGAGCTGGTGTTGTGGCCCCCACTGGATGGGCCCCTGGAGCTTGTGTTGGAGCCCCAGGGGTTAGGCACCTGGAGCTATGGTTCGGGCGCTCAGGGCTTGGGCCCCTGGAGCTGGTGTTGGGGCTCCCAGGGGTTGGGCCCCTGGAGCTATGGTTCGGACGCTTTGGGGTTGGGCCCCTGGTGCTGGTGTTGGGGCCCCCTGGGTTTGGGCCCCTGGAGCTGGGGTTGAGGCCCCCGGGGGTTAGGCCCCTGGAGGTATGGTTCGGGCGCTAAGGGGTTGGGCCCCTGGAGCTGGAGTCGAGGGCCCAAAGGGTTGGGCCCCTGGAGCTGGGGTTGGGACCCCTGGGGGTTAGGCCACTGGAGCTATGGTTCGGGCGCTCAGGGGTTGGGCCCGTGGACCTGGTGTTGGGGCCCCCAGGGGTTGGGACCCTAGAGCTGGGTTTGTGGCCCCTAGGGTTTAGTCCCCTGGAGCTATGGTTCGGGCGCTCAGGGGTTGGGCCCCTGGAGCTGGTGTTGGGGCCCCCAGGTGTTGGGCCCCTGCAGCTGGTGTTGGGGCCCCAGGGGTTAGGCCTCTGGAGCTATCGTTCGGGCGCTCAGGGGTTGGGCCCCTGGAGCTATGGTTCGGGCGCTCAGGGGTTGAGCCCCTGGAACTGGGGTCGAGGGCCCCAGGGTTTTGACCCCTGGAGCTGGGGTTCGGGCCCCCAGGAGTTATGCCCCTGGAGGTATTGTTCGGGCTCTCAGGGTTTGGGCCCCTGGAGCTGGTGTTCGGGCCCCCAGGGGTTAGGCCTCTGGAGCAATGGTTCGGGCGCTCAGGAGTTGGACCCCTGGAGCTGGTGTTGGGGCCCCCAGGGGTTTGGCCCCTGGAGCTGGTGTTGGAGCCCCAGGGGTTTCGTCCCTGGATCTAGAGTTCGGGCGCTCAGGGGTTGTGCCCCTGGAGCTGTGGTTCGGACGCTCAGTGGTTGGGCCCCTGTAGCTGGGGTCGAGGGCCCGAGGGTTTGGGCCCCTGGAGCTGGTGTTGGGGCCCCAGGGGTTAGGCCTCGGAGATATGGTTCGGGTGCTCAGGGGTTGGGCCCCTGGAGCTGGGGTCGAGGGCTCCAGGGGTTGGGCCCCTGGAGCTGGGGTTGGTGCCCCCGGGGGTTAGGCCCCTGGAGCTATGGTTCGGGCGCTCAGGGGTGGGCCCCTGTAGCTGGTGTTGGGGCCCCCAGGGCTTGGGACCCTGGAACTGGGGTTGGGGCCCCTAGGGGTTAGGTCCCTGGAGCTATGGTTCGGGCTCTCAGGGTTTGGGCCCCTGGAGCTGGTGCTAGTGCGCCAGGGGTTAGGCCCCTGGAGCTATGGTTCGGGCGCTCAGGGGTTGGGCCCCTGGAGCTATGATTCGGGCGCTCAGGGGTTGGGCCCCTGGAACTAGGGTCAAGGGCCCAAGGGTTTGGACCCCTGGAGCTGGGGTTGGGGCCCCCTGAGGTTAAGCCCCTGGAGCTATGGTTCGAACGCTCATGTGTTGGGCCCCTGGAGCTGGTGTTGGGGCCCCCAGAGGTTGGGCCCCTAGAGCTGGAGTTGGTGCCCCTAAGGGTTAGGCCCCTGGAGCTATGGTTCGGGCTCTCAGGGTTTGGGCCCCTGGAGCTGGTGTTGGGGCCCCAGGGGTTAGGCCCATGGAGCTATGGTTCGGGCGCTAAGGGGTTGGGCCCCTGGAGCTATGGTTCGGGCGCTCAGGGGTTGGGCCCCTGGAGCTGGTGTTGGGGCCCCCAGGGGTTGGGCCCCTGGAGCTGGCTTTGGGGCCCCCAGGGGTTAGGCACGTGGAGCTATGGTTCGGGCGCTCAGGTTTTGTACCCTTGGAGCTGGGGTGGGGGCCCCCAGAGGTTAGGCCGCTTTAGCTATGGTTCGAGCGCTCAAGGGTTGGGCCCCTGGAGCTGGTGTTAGGGCCCCCAGGGGTTAGGTCCCTGGAGGTATTGTTCGGGCTATCAGGAGTTGGGCCCCTGGAGCTGGTGTTGGGGCCCCCAGGGGTTAGGCCCCTTTAGCTATGGTTCGGGCGCTCAGGGGTTGGGCCCCTGGAGGTGGGGTTGGGGCACCTAGAGGTTGGGCCCCTGGAGCTGGGGTTGAGGCCCCCAGGGGTTAGGCCCCTGGAGCTATGGTTCGTTCGCTCAGGGGTTGGGCCCTTGGAGCTGGTGTTGGAGCCCCCAGGGGTTGGTCCCTTGGAGCTGGTGTTGGGCCCCAGGGGTTAGGCCCTTGGAGCTATGATTCGGGCGCTCAGGTTTTGGGCCCTTGGAGCTGGGGTTGTTGCTCCCAGGGGTTAGGCCCCTGTAGCTATGTTTCGAGCGCTCAGGGGTTGGGCCCCTGGAGCTGGTGTTGGGGCCCTCAGGGGTTAGGCCCCTGGAGGTATTGTTCGGGCACTCAGGGGTTGGGCCCTTGGAGCTGGTCTTGGGGCCCCTGGCGGCTGGACCCCTGGAGCTGGTGTTGTTGCCCCAGGGGTTACCCCACTGCAGCTGTGGTTCGGGCGCTCAGGGGTTGGGCCCCTGGAGCTATGGTTCGGGCGCTCATGGGTTGGGCCCCTGGAGCTGGTGTTTGGCCCCCCAGGGGTTGGGCCCCTGGATCTGGGGTTGGGGCCCCTAGGGGTTAGGCCCCTGGAGCTATGGTTCGGGCGCTCAGGGGTTGGGCCCCTGGAGCTGGTGTTGGGGCCCCCAGGGTTTGGGCACCTGGAGCTCGTTTTGGGGCCCCAGGGGTTAGGCCCCTAAAGCTATGGTTCGGGCGCTCAGGGGTTGGCCCATGGAGCTATCATTCGGGCGCTCAGGGGTTGGGCCCCTGGAGCTGGGGTCGAGGGCCCCAGGGTTTGGACCCCTGGAGCTGGGGTTGGGGCCCCCTGGGGTTAGGCCCCTGGAGCTATGGTTCGGGCGCTCACGAGTTGGGCCCCTGCAGCTAGTGTTGGGGACCCCAGGGGTTGGGCCCCTGGAGCTGGGGTTGGGGCCCCTTGGGGTTAGGCCCCAGGAGCGATGGTTCTGGCGCTCAGGTGTTGGGCCCCTAGTGCTGGTGTTGGGGGTCCCAGGGGTTGAGCCTTGGAGCTGGTGTTGGGGCCCCAGGGTTTAGGCCCCTGGAGCTATGGTTCGGGCGCTCAGGGGTTGGGCCCCTGGAGCTATGGTTCGGTCGCTCAGTGGTTGGGCCCCTGGAGCTGGTGTTGGGGCCCCCAGGTATTGGGCACCTGGAGCTGGTGTTGGGGTTCTAGGGGTTGGGCCCCTGGAGCTATGATTCGGGCTCTCAGGGGTTGGGCCCCTGGAGCTGGGGTCGAGGGCCCCAGGGTTTGGATCCCTGGAGCTGGGGTTGGGGCCCCCTGGGGTTATGCCCCTGGAGCTGGGGTTGGGGCCCCCAGGGATTAGGCCCCTGGAGCTATGGTTCGGGCGCTCAGGGGTTGGGCCCCTGGAGCTGGTGTTGGGGCCCCCAGGGGTTAGGCCCCTGGAGGTATTTTTCGGGCGCTCAGGGGTTGGGCCCTTGGAGCTGGGGTTGGGACCCCTAGGGGTTAGGCCTCTGGAGGTATGGTTCGGGCTCTCAGGGGTTGGGCCCCTGGAGCTGGTGTTGGGGCCCCCAGGGGTTGGGTCCTTTGAGCTGGTGTTGGGGCCCCAGGGGTTCGGCCCCTGGAGCTATGGTTCTGGCGCTCTGGGTTTGGGCCCCTGGAGCTGGTGTTGGGGCCGCCAGCGGTTAGGCCCCTGGAGATATGGTTCGGGCTCTCAGGGGTTTGGCCCCTGGAGCTGCGGTTGGGGCCCCCGGGGGTTAGACCTCTGGAGCTATGGTTCGAGCGCTCAGGGGTTGGGTCCCTGGAGCTGGTGTTGGGGCCCCAAGGGGTGGGCCCTTGGAGCTGGTCTTGGGGCCCCAGGGGGCTGGACCCTTGGAGCTGGTGTTGTGGCCCTAGGGGTTAGCCCCCCTGGAGCTGTGGTTCGGGCGCTCAGGGTTTAGGCCCCTGGAGCTATGGTTCGGGCGCTCAGGGGTTGGGCCCCTGGAGCTGGTGTTAGGGCCCCCAGGGGTTAGGCCCCTGGAGGTATTGTTCGGGCACTCAGGGGTTGGGCCCTTGGAGCTGGTGTTGGGGCCCCCAGGGGTTAGACCCTGGAGCTATGGTACGGGCGCTCAGGGGTTGGGCCCCTGAAGCTGGTGTTGGGGCCCCCAGGGGTTAGGCCCCTGGAGCTGGTGTTGGGGCCCCCATGGGTTAGGCCCCTGGAGCTATGGTTCGGGCCCTCAGGGGTTGGGCACCTAGAAGTGGTATTGGGGCTCCCAGGGTTTGGGCCACTGGAGCTGGGGTTGGGGCCCCCAGGGGTTAGGCCCCTAGAGCTGTGGTTCAGGCGCTGAGGGGTTGGTCCCCTGGAGTTGGTGTTTTGGCCTCGAGGGGTTGGGCCCCTGGAGCTGGTGTTGGAGCCCAAGGGGTTAGGTTCCTGGAGCTAGGGTTCGGGCATTCAGGGGTTGGGCCCCTGGAGCTGGGGTCGAGGGCCCGAGGGGTTGGGCCCCTGGAGCTGGGGTTCGGGCCCCCAGGGGTTAGGCCCCTGCACCTATGGTTAGGACGTTCAGGGGTTGGGCCCCTGGAGCAGGTGTTGGGGCCTCCAGGGGTTGGGCCCATGGAGCTGGGGTTGGGGCCCCTAGGGGTTAGGCCCCTGGAGCTATGGTTCGGGCGCTTAGGGGTTGGGCCCCTGGAGCTGGTGTTGGGGCCCCTAGGGGTTGGGCCCCTTGAGCCTGTGGTGGGGCCCCAGGGATTTGGCCATTTGAGCTATGGTTCAGGCGCTCAGGGGTTGGGCCCCTGGAGCTGGTGTTGGGGCCCCCAGGGGTTAGGCACCTGGAGGTATTGTTCGGGCGCTCAGGTGTTGACCCCGTGGAGCTGGTGTTGGGGCCACCAGGGATTAGGTCCCTGGTGCTTTGGTTCGGGCACTCAGGGGTTGGTACCCTGGAGCTGGTGTTGGAGGCCCAAGGGTTGGGCCCCTGGAGCTGGTGTTGGGGCCGCAGGGGTTAGGCCCCTGGAGCGATGGTTCGGGCGCTCAGCGGTTGGGCCCCTGGAGCTGGTGTTGGGGCCCCCAGGGGTTGGTCCCCTAGAGCTATGGTTCGGGCGCCCTGGGGTTGGGCCCCTGGAGCTGGTGTTGGGGCCCCCAGGGGTTGGGCCCCTGGAGCTGGAGTTGGGGTGCCCGGGGGTTAGGCCCCTGGAGCTATGGTTTGGGCGATCAGGGATTGGTCCCCTTGAGCTGGTGTTCGAACCCCCAGGTGTTGGGCGCCTGGAGCTGGGGTTGGGGCCCCCAGGGGTTAGGCCCCTGGAGTTATGGTTCGGGCGCTCAGGGGTTGGCCCCTGAAACTGGTGTTGGGGCCCCCAGGGGTTTGGCCCCTGGAGGTGGTGTTGGGGCCCCAGGGGTTAGGCCCCTGGAGCTATGGTTCTGGCGCTCAAGGGTTGGACCCCTGGAGCTATGGTTCGGGCGCTCAGGGGTTGGGCCCCTGAAGATGGAGTCGAGGGCCCAAAGGGTTGGGCCCCTGGAGCTGGGGTTGGGACCCCCAGGGGTTAGGCCCCTGGAGCTATGGTTCGGGCGCTCATGGGTTGTGCCTCTGGACCTGGTGTTGGGGCCCCCAGGGGTTGTTACCCTGGAGCTGGGCTTGGGGCCCCTAGGGTTTAGGCCCCTGGAGCTATGGTTCGGGCGCTCAGGGGTTGGCCCCTGGAGCTGGTGTTGGGGCCCCCAGGTGTTGGGCCCCTGGAGCTGGTGTTGGGGCCCCAGGGGTTAGGCCCCTGGAGCTATCGTTCGGGCGCTCAGGGGTTGGGCCCCTGGAGCTATGGTTCGGGCGCTCTGGGGTTGGGCCCCTGGAACTGGGGTCGAGGGCCCCAGGGTTTGGACCCGTGGAGCTTTGGTTGGGGCCCCCTGGGGTTAGGCCCCTGGAGCTATGGTACGGGCGCTCACGAGTTGGGCCCCTGGTGCAGGTGTTGGGGCCCCCAGGAGTTAGGCCCCTGGAGGTATTGTTCGGGCTCTCAGGGTTTGGGCCCCTGGAGCTGGTGTTGGGGTCCCCAGGGGTTGGGCCCCTGGAGTTGGGGTTGGGGCCCCCAGGGGTTGGGCCCCTGGAGCAATGGTTCGGGCGCTCAGGAGTTGGACCCCTGGAGCTGGTGTTGGGGCCCCCAGGGGTTGGGCCCCTGGAGTTGGGGTTTTGGCCCCCAGGGGTTGGGCCCCTGGAGCTATAGTTCGGGCGCTCAGGGGTTGGGCCCCTGGAGCTGGTGTTGGAGCCCCAGGGGTTAGGTCCCTGGATCTAGAGTTCGGGCGCTCAGGGGTTGGGCCCCTGGAGCTATGGTTCGGACGCTCAGTGGTTGGGCCCCTGTAGCTGGGGTCGAGGGCCTGAGGGTTTGGGCCCCTGAAGCTGGGGTTGGGGCCCCAGGGGTTAGGCACCTGGAGGTATTGTTCGGGCGCTCAGGTGTTGACCCCGTGGAGCTGGTGTTGGGGCCACCAGGGATTAGGTCCCTGGTGCTTTGGTTCGGGCACTCAGGGGTTGGGCCCCTGGAGCTGGTGTTGGAGGCCCAAGGGTTGGGCCCCTGGAGCTGGTGTTGGGGCCCCCAGGGGTTGGGCATCTGGAGGTGGGGTTGGGGCCCCCGGGGGTTAGGCCCCTGGGGCTATGGTTCGAGCGCTCAGGTGTTTAGCCCGTGGAGCTGGTGTTGGGGCCCCCAGGGGTTGGGCCCCTGGAGCTGGGGTTGGGGCCGCCAGCGGTTAGGCCCCTGGAGATATGGTTCGGGCTCTCAGGGGTTGGGCCCCTGGAGCTGTGGTCGAAGGCCCCAGGGGTTGGGCCCCTGGAGCTGGGGTTGGGGCCCCCGGGGGTTAGACCTCTGGAGCTATGGTTCGAGCGCTCAGGGGTTGGGCCCCTGGAGCTGGTGTTGGGGCCCCAAGGTGTGGGCCCTTGGTGCTGGTCTTGGGGCCCCAGGGGGCTGGACCGCTGGAGCTGGTGTTGTGGCCCTAGGGGTTACCCCCCTGGAGCTGTGGTTCGGGCGCTCAGGGGTTAGGCCCCTGGAGCTATGGTTCGGGCGCTCAGGGGTTGGGCCCCTGGAGCTGGGGTGGGGGCCCCCAGGGGTTAGGCCCCTGGAGCTGGGTTTGGGGCCCCCAGGGGTTGGGCCGCTGGAGCTGGGGTTGGGACGCCCAGGGGTTAGGCCCCTGGAACTATGGTTCGGGCACTCAGAGGTTGGGCCCTTGGAGCTGGGGTGGGGGCCCCCAGGGATTAGGCCCCTGGAGCTATGGTTCGGGCACTCAGGGGTTGGGCCCCTGGAGCTGGTGTTAGGGCCCCCAGGGGTTAGGCCCCTGGAGGTATTGTTCGGGTGCTCAGGGGTTGGGCCCTTGGAGCTGGTGTTGGGGCCCCCAGGGGTTAGGCCCTGGAGCTATGGTACGGGCGCTCAGGGGTTGGGCCCCTGAAGCTGGTGTTGGGGCCCCCAGGGGTTAGGCCCCTGGAACTGGTGTTGGGGCCCCCGTGGGTTAGGCCCCTGGAGCTATGGTTCGGGCGCTCAGGGGTTGGGCACCTAGAACTGGTGTTGGGGCTCCCAGGGTTTGGGCCACTGGAGCTGGGGTTGGGGCCCCCAGGGGTTAGGCCCCTAGAGCTGTGGTTCAGGCGCTGAGGGGTTTTGCCCCTGGAGTTGGTGTTTTGGCCTCGAGGGGTTGGGCCCCTGGAGCTGGTGTTGGAGCCCCAGGGGTTAGGTCCCTGGATCTAGGGTTCGGGCGTTGAGGGGTTGGGCCCCTGGAGCTAGGGTCGAGGGCCCGAGGGATTGGGCACCTGGAGCTGGCGTTCGGGCCCCCAGGGGTTAGGCCCCTGCAGCTATGTTTAGGACGTTCAGGGGTTGGGCCCCTGGAGCAGGTGTTGGGGCCTCCAGGGGTTGGGCCCCTGGAGCTGGTGTTGGGGCCCCTAGGGGTTGGGCCCCTTGAGCCTGTAGTGGGTCCCCAGGGGTTAGGCCATTTGAGCTATGGTTCAGGCGCTCAGGGGTTGGGCCCCTGGAGCTGGTGTTGGGGCCCCCAGGGGTTAGGCACCTGGAGGTATTGTTCGGGCGCTCAGGTGTTGACCCCGTGGAGCTGGTGTTGGGGCCACCAGGGATTAGGTCCCTGGTGCTTTGGTTCGGGCACTCAGGGGTTGGGCCCCTGGAGCTGGTGTTGGAGGCCCAAGGGTTGGGCCCCTGGAGCTGGTGTTGGGGCCACAGGGGTTAGGCCCCTGGAGCGATGGTTCGGGCGCTCAGCGGTTGGGCCCCTGGAGCTGGTGTTGGGGCCCCCAGGGGTTGGTCCCCTAGAGCTATGGTTCGGGCGCCCTGGGGTTGGGCCCCTGGAGCTGGTGTTGGGGCCCCCAGGGGTTGGGCCCCGGGAGCTGGGGTTGGGGTGCCCGGGGGTTAGGCCCCTGGAGCTATGGTTTGGGCGATCAGGGATTGGTCCCCTTGAGCTGGTGTTCGAACCCCCAGGTGTTGGGCGCCTGGAGCTGGGGTTGGGGCCCCCAGGGGTTAGGCCCCTGGAGTTATGGTTCGGGCGCTCAGGGGTTGGCCCCTGAAACTGGTGTTGGGGCCCCCAGGGGTTTGGCCCCTGGAGGTGGTGTTGGGGCCCCAGGGGTTAGGCCCCTGGAGCTATGGTTCTGGCGCTCAAGGGTTGGACCCCTGGAGCTATGGTTCGGGCGCTCAGGGGTTGGGCCCCTGAAGATGGAGTCGAGGGCCCAAAGGGTTGGGCCCCTGGAGCTGGGGTTGGGACCCCCAGGGGTTAGGCCCCTGGAGCTATGGTTCGGGCGCTCATGGGTTGTGCCTCTGGACCTGGTGTTGGGGCCCCCAGGGGTTGTTACCCTGGAGCTGGGCTTGGGGCCCCTAGGGTTTAGGCCCCTGGAGCTATGGTTCGGGCGCTCAGGGGTTGGCCCCTGGAGCTGGTGTTGGGGCCCCCAGGTGTTGGGCCCCTGGAGCTGGGGTTGGGGCCCCAGGGGTTAGGCCCCTGGAGCTATCGTTCGGGCGCTCAGGGGTTGGGCCCCTGGAGCTATGGTTCGGGCGCTCTGGGGTTGGGCCCCTGGAACTGGGGTCGAGGGCCCCAGGGTTTGGACCCGTGGAGCTTTGGTTGGGGCCCCCTGGGGTTAGGCCCCTGGAGCTATGGTACGGGCGCTCACGAGTTGGGCCCCTGGTGCAGGTGTTGGGGCCCCCAGGAGTTAGGCCCCTGGAGGTATTGTTCGGGCTCTCAGGGTTTGGGCCCCTGGAGCTGGTGTTGGGGTCCCCAGGGGTTGGGCCCCTGGAGTTGGGGTTGGGGCCCCCAGGGGTTGGGCCCCTGGAGCTATGGTTCGGGCGCTCAGGAGTTGGACCCCTGGAGCTGGTGTTGGGGCCCCCAGGGGTTGGGCCCCTGGAGTTGGGGTTTTGGCCCCCAGGGGTTGGGCCCCTGGAGCTATAGTTCGGGCGCTCAGGGGTTGGGCCCCTGGAGCTGGTGTTGGAGCCCCAGGGGTTAGGTCCCTGGATCTAGAGTTCGGGCGCTCAGGGGTTGGGCCCCTGGAGCTATGGTTCGGACGCTCAGTGGTTGGGCCCCTGTAGCTGGGGTCGAGGGCCTGAGGGTTTGGGCCCCTGAAGCTGGGGTTGGGGCCCCAGGGGTTAGGCACCTGGAGGTATTGTTCGGGCGCTCAGGTGTTGACCCCGTGGAGCTGGTGTTGGGGCCACCAGGGATTAGGTCCCTGGTGCTTTGGTTCGGGCACTCAGGGGTTGGGCCCCTGGAGCTGGTGTTGGAGGCCCAAGGGTTGGGCCCCTGGAGCTGGTGTTGGGGCCCCCAGGGGTTGGGCATCTGGAGGTGGGGTTGGGGCCCCCGGGGGTTAGGCCCCTGGGGCTATGGTTCGAGCGCTCAGGTGTTTAGCCCGTGGAGCTGGTGTTGGGGCCCCCAGGGGTTGGGCCCCTGGAGCTGGGGTTGTGACCGCCAGCGGTTAGGCCCCTGGAGATATGGTTCGGGCTCTCAGGGGTTGGGCCCCTGGATCTGGGGTCGACGGCCCCAGGGGTTGGGCCCCTGGAGCTGGGGTTGGGGCCCCCGGGGGTTAGACCTCTGGAGCTATGGTTCGAGCGCTCAGGGGTTGGGCCCCTGGAGCTGGTGTTGGGGCCCCAAGGTGTGGGCCCTTGGTGCTGGTCTTGGGGCCCCAGGGGGCTGGACCGCTGGAGCTGGTGTTGTGGCCCTAGGGGTTACCCCCCTGGAGCTGTGGTTCGGGCGCTCAGGGGTTAGGCCCCTGGAGCTATGGTTCGGGCGCTCAGGGGTTGGGCCCCTGGAGCTGGGGTCATGGGCCCCAGGGGTTAGGCCCCTGGAGCTGGGTTTGGGGCCCCCAGGGGTTTGGCCGCTGGAGCTGGGGTTGGGACGCCCAGGGGTTAGGCCCCTGGAACTATGGTTCGGGCACTCAGAGGTTGGGCCCTTGGAGCTGGGGTGGGGGCCCCCAGGGATTAGGCCCCTGGAGCTATGGTTCGGGCACTCAGGGGTTGGGCCCCTGGAGCTGGTGTTGGGGCCCCCAGGGGTTAGGCCCCTGGAGGTATTGTTCGGGTGCTCAGGGGTTGGGCCCTTGGAGCTGGTGTTGGGGCCCCCAGGGGTTAGGCCCTGGAGCTATGGTACGGGCGCTCAGGGGTTGGGCCCCTGAAGCTGGTGTTGGGGCCCCCAGGGGTTAGGCCCCTGGAACTGGTGTTGGGGCCCCCGTGGGTTAGGCCCCTGGAGCTATGGTTCGGGCGCTCAGGGGTTGGGCACCTAGAACTGGTGTTGGGGCCCCCAGGGTTTGGGCCACTGGAGCTGGGGTTGGGGCCCCCAGGGGTTAGGCCCCTGGAGCTGTGGTTCAGGCGCTGAGGGGTTGGGCCCCTGGAGTTGGTGTTTTGGCCCCGAGGGGTTGGGCCCCTGGAGCTGGTGTTGGAGCCCCAGGGGTTAGGTCCCTGGATCTAGGGTTCGGGCGTTGAGGGGTTGGGCCCCTGGAGCTAGGGTCGAGGGCCCGAGGGATTGGGCACCTGGAGCTGGCGTTCGGGCCCCCAGGGGTTAGGCCCCTGCAGCTATGTTTAGGACGTTCAGGGGTTGGGCCCCTGGAGCAGGTGTTGGGGCCTCCAGGGGTTGGGCCCCTGGAGCTGGTGTTGGGGCCCCTAGGGGTTGGGCCCCTTGAGCCTGTAGTGGGTCCCCAGGGGTTAGGCCATTTGAGCTATGGTTCAGGCGCTCAGGGGTTGGGCCCCTGGAGCTGGTGTTGGGGCCCCCAGGGGTTAGGCACCTGGAGGTATTGTTCGGGCGCTCAGGTGTTGACCCCGTGGAGCTGGTGTTGGGGCCACCAGGGATTAGGTCCCTGGTGCTTTGGTTCGGGCACTCAGGGGTTGGGCCCCTGGAGCTGGTGTTGGAGGCCCAAGGGTTGGGCCCCTGGAGCTGGTGTTGGGGCCACAGGGGTTAGGCCCCTGGAGCGATGGTTCGGGCGCTCAGCGGTTGGGCCCCTGGAGCTGGTGTTGGGGCCCCCAGGGGTTGGTCCCCTAGAGCTATGGTTCGGGCGCCCTGGGGTTGGGCCCCTGGAGCTGGTGTTGGGGCCCCCAGGGGTTGGGCCCCGGGAGCTGGGGTTGGGGTGCCCGGGGGTTAGGCCCCTGGAGCTATGGTTTGGGCGATCAGGGATTGGGCCCCTTGAGCTGGTGTTGGGGCCCCCAGGGGTTGGGCTCCTGGAGCTGGGGTTGGGATCCCCGGGGGTTAGAGCCCTGGAGCTATGGTTCGGGCGCTCAGGGGTTGTGCCCCTGGAGCTGGTGTTCGAACCCCCAGGTGTTGGGCGCCTGGAGCTGGGGTTGGGACCCCCAGGGGTTAGGCCCCTGGAGTTATGGTTCGGGCGCTCAGGGGTTGGCCCCTGAAGCTGGTGTTGGGGCCCCCAGGGTTTTGGCCCCTGGAGGTGGTGTTGGGGCCCCCGGGGGTTAGGCCCCTGGAGCTATGGTTCTGGCGCTCAAGGGTTGGGCCCCTGGAGCTATGGTTCGGGCGCTCAGGGGTTAGGCCCCTGAAGATGGAGTCGAGGGCCCAAAGTGTTGGGCCCCTGGAGCTGGGGTTGGGACTCCCAGGGGTTAGGCCCGTAGAGCTATGGTTCGGGCGCTCAGGGGTTGTGCCTCTGGACCTGGTGTTGGGGCCCCCAGGGTTTGGGACCCTGGAGCTGGGCTTGGGGCCCCTAGGGTTTAGGCCCCTGGAGCTATGGTTCGGGCGCTCAGGGGTTGGCCCCTGGAGCTGGTGTTGGGGCCCCCAGGTGTTGGGCCCCTGGAGCTGGTGTTGGGGCCCCAGGGGTTAGGCCCCTGGAGCTATCGTTCGGGCGCTCAGGGGTTGGGCCCCTGGAGCTATGGTTCGGGCGCTCTGGGGTTGAGCCCCTGGAACTGGGGTCGAGGGCGCCAGGGTTTGGACCCGTGGAGCTGGGGTTGGGGCCCCCTGGGGTTAGGCCCCTGGAGCTATGGTACGGGCGCTCACGAGTTGGGCCCCTGGTGCTGGTGTTGGGGCCCCCAGGAGTTAGGCCCCTGGAGATATTGTTCGGGCTCTCAGGGTTTGGGCCCCTGGAGCTGGTGTTGGGGTCCCCAGGGGTTAGGCCTCTTTAGCAATGGTTCGGGCGCTCAGGAGTTGGACCCCTGGAGCTGG
Organism: Gopherus flavomarginatus; assembly: GCF_025201925.1. Lineage (NCBI taxonomy): Eukaryota > Metazoa > Chordata > Testudines > Testudinidae > Gopherus > Gopherus flavomarginatus. The sequence continues at coordinate 112,778 of NW_026114696.1, read as the reverse complement.
TGTTGGGGCCCCCAGGGGTTGGGCCCCTGGAGTTGGGGTTGGGGCCCACAGGGGTTGGGCCCCTGGAGCTATAGTTCGAGCGCTCAGGGGTTGGGCCCCTGGAGCTGGTGTTGGAGCCCCAGGGGTTAGGTCCCTGGATCTAGAGTTCGGGCGCTCAGGGGTTGGGCCCCTGGAGCTATGGTTCGGACGCTCAGTGGTTGGGCCCCTGTAGCTGGGGTCGAGGGCCTGAGGGATTGGGCCCCTGAAGCTGGGGTTGGGGCCCCCGGGGGTTAGGCCCCTGCAGCTATGCGTAAGACGTTCAGGGGTTGGGCCCCTGGAGCAGGTGTTGGGGCCTCCAGGGGTTGGGCCCCTGGAGCTGGGGTTGGGGCCCCTAGGGGTTAGGCCCCTGGAGCTATGGTTCGGGCGCTTAGGGGTTGGGACCCTGGTGCTGGTGTTGGGGCCCCTAGGGGTTGGGCCCCTGGAGCTGGTGTTGGGGCCCCCAGGGGTTGGGCCCCTTGAGCTGGTGTTGGGGCCCCCAGGGGTTGGGCCCCTGGAGCTGGGGTTGGGGCCCCTGGAGCTGGGGTTGGGGCCCCCAGGGGTTGGTCACCTAGAGCTATGGTTCGGGCGCCCTTTAGTTGGGCCCCTGGAGCTGGTGTTGGGGCCCCCAGGGGTTGGGCCCCTGGAGCTGGGGTTGGGGTGCCCGGGGGTTAGGCCCCTGGAGCTATGGATCGGGCGATAAGGGATTGGGCCCCTTGAGCTGATGTTGGGGCCCCCAGGGGTTGGGCCCCTGGAGCTGGGGTTGGGGCCCCCGGGGGTTAGACCCCTGGAGCTATGGTTCGGGCGCTTAGGGGTTGTGCCCCTGGAGCTGGTGTTCGAACCCCCAGGGGTTGGGCGCCTGGAGCTGGGGTTGGGGCCCCCAGGGGTTAGGCCCCTGGAGCTATGGTTCGGGCGCTCAGGGGTTGTGCCCCTGGAGCTGGTGTTCGAACCCCCAGGGGTTGGGCGCCTTGAGCTGGGGTTTGGGCCCCCAGGGGTTAGGCCCCTGGAGCTATGGTTTGGGCGCTCAGGGGTTGGGCCCCTGCAGCTGGTGTTGGGACCCCCGGGGGTTGGGACCCTGGAGCTGGGGTTGGGGCCCCTAGGGTTTAGGCCCCTGGAGCTATGGTTCGGGCGCTCAGGGGTTGGGTCCCTGGAGCTGGTGTTGGGGCCCCCAGGTGTTGGGCCCCTGGAGCTGGTGTTGGGGCCCCAGGGGTTAGGCCCCTGGAGCTATCGTTCGGGCGCTTAGGGGTTGGGACCCTGGTGCTGGTGTTGGGGCCCCTAGGGGTTGGGCCCCTGGAGCTGGTGTTGGGGCCCCCAGGGGTTAGGCACCTGGAGGTATTGTTCGGGCGCTCAGGTGTTGACCCCGTGGAGCTGGTGTTGGGGCCACCAGGGATTAGGTCCCTGGTGCTTTGGTTCGGGCACTCAGGGGTTGGGCCCCTGGAGCTGGTGTTGGAGGCCCAAGGGTTGGGCCCCTGGAGCTGGTGTTGGGGCCACAGGGGTTAGGCCCCTGGAGCGATGGTTCGGGCGCCCTGGGGTTGGGCCCCTGGAGCTGGTGTTGGGGCCCCCAGGGGTTGGGCATCTGGAGGTGGGGTTGGGGCCCCCGGGGGTTAGGCCCCTGGGGCTATGGTTCGAGCGCTCAGGGGTTTAGCCCGTGGGGCTGGTGTTGGGGCCCCCAGGGGTTTGGCCCCTGGAGCTGGTGTTGGGGCCCCTAGGGGTTGGGCCCCTTGAGCCTGTAGTGGGTCCCCAGGGGTTAGGCCATTTGAGCTATGGTTCAGGTGCTCAGGGGTTGGGCCCCTGGAGCTGGTGTTGGGACCCCCAGGGGTTAGGCACCTGGAGGTATTGTTCGGGTGCTCAGGTGTTGACCCCGTGGAGCTGGTGTTGGAGGCCCAAGGGTTGGGCCCCTGGAGCTGGTGTTGGGGCCACAGGGGTTAGGCCCCTGGAGCGATGGTTCGGGCGCTTAACGGTTGGGCCCCTGGAGCTGGCGTTGGGGCCCCCAGGGGTTGGTCCCCTAGAGCTATGGTTCGGGCGCCCTGGGGTTGGGCCCCTGGAGCTGGTGTTGGGGCCCCCAGGGGTTGGGCCCCTGGAGCTGGGGTTGGGGTGCCCGGGGGTTAGGCCCCTGGAGCTATGGTTCAGGCGATCAGGGATTGGGCCCCTTGAGCTGGTGTTGGGGCCCCCAGGGGTTGGGCCCCTGGAGCTGGGGTTGGGGTCCCCGGGGGTTAGACCCCTGGAGCTATGGTTCGAGAGCTCAGGGGTTGTGCCCCTGGAGCTGGTGTTCGAACCCCCAGGTGTTGGGCGCCTGGAGCTGGGGTTGGGGCCCCCAGGGGTTAGGCCCCTGGAGCTATGGTTCGGGCGCTCAGGGGTTGGCCCCTGAAGCTGGTGTTGGGGCCCCCAGCGGTTTAGCCCCTGGAGCTGGTGTTGGGGCCCCAGGGGTTAGGCCCCTGGAGCTATGGTTCGGGCGCTCAAGGGTTGGGCCCCTGGAGCTATGGTTCGGGCGCTCAGGGGTTGGGCCCCTGGAGCTGGAGTCGAGGGCCCAAAGGGTTGGGTCCCTGGAGCTGGGGATGGGACCCCCGGGGGTTAGGCCCCTGGAGCTATGGTTCGGGCGCTCATGGGTTGGGCCCCTGGAGCTGGTGTTGGGGCCCCCAGGTGTTGGGCCCCTGGAGCTGGTGTTGGGGCCCCAGGGGTTAGGCCCCTGAAGCTATCGTTCGGGCGCTCAGGGGTTCGGCCCCTTGAGCTATGGTTCGGGCGCTCAGGGGTTGGGCCCCTGGAACTGGGGTCGAGGGCCCCAGGGTGTGGACCCCTGGAGCTGGGGTTGGGGCCCCCTGGGGTTAGGCCCCTGGAGCTATGGTACGGCGCTCACGAGTTGGGCCCCTGGAGCTGGTGTTGGGGCCCCCAGGAGTTAGGCCCCTGGAGGTATTGTTCGGGCTCTCAGGGTTTGGGCCCCTGGAGCTGGTGTTGGGGCCCCCAGGGGTTAGGCCTCTGGAGCAATGGTTCGGGCGCTCAGGAGTTGGACCCCTGGAGCTGGTGTTGGGGCCCCCAGGGGTTGGGCCCCTGGAGTTGGGGTTGGGGCCCCCAGGGGTTGGGCCCCTGGAGCTATAGTTCGGGCGCTCAGGGGTTGGGCCCCTGGAGCTGGTGTTGGGTCCCCAACGGGTTGGGCCCCTGGAGCTGGTGTTGGAGCCCCAGGGGTTAGGTCCCTGGATCTAGAGTTCGGGCGCTCAGGGGTTGGGCCCCTGGAACTATGGTTCGGACGCTCAGTGGTTGGGCCCCTGTAGCTGGGGTCGAGGGCCCGAGGGTTTGGGCCCCTGGAGCTGGGGTTGGGGCCCCCGGGGGTTAGGCCCCTGCAGCTATGGTTAGGACGCTCAGGGGTTGGGGCCCTGGAGCTATGGTTCGGGCGCTCAGGGGTTGGGCGCCTAGAGCTGGTGTTGGGGCCCCCAGGTTTTGGGCACCTGGAGCTGGTGTTGGGGTCCCAGGGGTTGGGCCCCTGGAGCTATGGTTCGGGCGCTCAGTGGTTTGGCCCCTGGAGCTGGGGTCGAGGGCCCCAGGGTTTGGACCCCTGGAGCTGGGGTTGGGGCCCCCTCGGGTTAGGCCCCTTGAGCTCTGGTTCGGGCGCACATGAGTTGGGCCTCTGGAGCTGGTGTTGGGGACCCCAGGGGTTGCGCCCCTGGAACTGGGGTTGGGGCCCCTAGGGGTTAGGCCCCTGGAGCGATGGTTCTGGCGCTCAGGGGTTGGGCCCCTAGAGCTGGTGTTGGGGCACCCAGGGGTTGGGCCCCTGGAGCTATGGTTCGGGCGCTCAGGGGTTGGGCCCCTGGAGCTGATGTTTGGGTCCCCAGGGGTTAGGCCGCTGGAACTATGGCTCGGGCGCTCAGGGGTTGGACCCCTGGAGCTGGTGTTGGGGCCCTCGGGGGTTAGGCCCCTGGAGCTATGGTTCGGGCGCTCAGGGGTTGAGTCCCTGGAGCTGGTGTTGGGGCCCCCAGAGGTTGGGCTCCTGGAGCTGGGGTTGGTGCCCCCAGGGGTTAGGCCCCTGGAGCTATGGTTCGGGCGCTCAGGGGTTTGGCCCCTGGAGCTGGTGTTTGGGCCCCCAGGGGTTGGGACACTGGAGCTGGTGTTGCTGCCCCAGGGGTCAGGCACTTGAAGCTATGGTTCGGGCGCTCAGGGGTTGGGCCCCTGGAGCTATGGTTCGGTCGCTCAGGGTTTGGGCCCGTGGAGTTGGGGTCGAGGGCCCCAGGGGTTGGACCCTTGGAGCTGGGGAGGGGGCCCGCAGGGGTTTGGCTCCTGGAGCTATGTTTCGGGCACTCAGGGTTTGGGCCCGTGGAGCTGGTGTTGGGGCCCCCATGGGTTAGGCCCCTTGATGTATTGTTCGGGCGCTCAGAGGTTGGGCCATTGGAGCTGGTGTTGAGGCCCCCAGGGATTTAGCCCCTGCAGCTATGGTTCGGGTGTTCAGGGGTTGGGCCCGTGGCGCTGGTGTTGGGTCCCCCAGGGGTTGGGCCCCTGGAGCTGGTGTTGGGACCCTGGAGCTATGGTTCGGGCGATCAGGGATTGGGCCCCTTGAGCTGGTGTTGGGGCCCCCAGGGGTTGGGCCCCTGGAGCTGGGGTTGGGGCCCCTGGAGCTGGGGTTGGGGCCCCCAGGGGTTGGTCACCTAGAGCTATGGTTCGGGCGCCCTGAAGTTGGGCCCCTGGAGCTGGTGTTGGGGCCCCCAGGGGTTGGACCCCTGGAGCTGGGGTTGGGGTGCCCGGGGGTTAGGCCCCTGGAGCTATGGATCGGGCGATAAGGGATTGGGCCCCTTGAGCTGATGTTGGGGCCCCCAGGGGTTGGGCCCCTGGAGCTGGGGTTGGGGCCCCCGGGGGTTAGACCCCTGGAGCTACGGTTCGGGCGCTTAGGGGTTGTGCCCCTGGAGCTGGTGTTCGAACCCCCAGGGGTTGGGCGCCTGGAGCTGGGGTTGGGGCCCCCAGGGGTTAGGCCCCTGGAGCTATGGTTCGGGCGCTCAGGGGTTGTGCCCCTGGAGCTGGTGTTCGAACCCCCAGGGGTTGGGCGCCTTGAGCTGGGGTTTGGGCCCCCAGGGGTTAGGCCCCTGGAGCTATGGTTTGGGCGCTCAGGGGTTGGGCCCCTGGAGCTGGTGTTGGGACCCCCGGGGGTTGGGACCCTGGAGCTGGGGTTGGGGCCCCTAGGGTTTAGGCCCCTGGAGCTATGGTTCGGGCGCTCAGGGGTTGGGCCCCTGGAGCTGGTGTTGGGGCCCCCAGGTGTTGGGCCCCTGGAGCTGGTGCTAGTGCCCCAGGGGTTAGGCCCCTGGAGCTATGGTTCGGGCGCTCAGGGGTTGGGCCCCTGGAGCTATGGTTCGGGCGCTCAGGGGTTGGGCCCCTGGAACTGGGGTCAAGGGCCCCAGGGTTTGGACCCCTGGAGCTGGGGTTGGGGCCCCCTGAGGTTAAGCCCCTGGAGCTATGGTTCGAACGCTCATGGGTTGGGCCCCTGGAGCTGGTGTTGGGGCCCCCAGGCGTTGGGCCCCTAGAGCTGGGGTTGGTGCCCCTAGGGGTTAGGCCCCTGGAGCTATGGATCGGGCTCTCAGGGTTTGGGCCCCTGGAGCTGGTGTTGGGGCCCTCAGGGGTTAGGCCCCTGGAGGTATTCTTCGGGCACTCAGGGGTTGGGCCCTTGGAGCTGGTCTTGGGGCCCCAGGGGGCTGGACCCCTGGAGCTGGTGTTGTGGCCCCAAGGTTTACCCCCCTGGAGCTGTGGTTCGAGCGCTCAGGGGTTGGGCCCCTGGAGCTATGGTTCGGGCGCTCAGCGGTTGAGCCCCTGGAGCTGGTGTTTGGGCCCCCAGGGGTTGGGCCCCTCGATCTGGGGTTGAGCCCCTAGGGGTTAGGCCCCTGGAGCTATGGTTCGGGCGCTCAGGGGTTGGGCCCCAGGAGCTGGTGTTGGGGCCCCCAGGGTTTGGGCACCTGGAGCTCGTTTTGGGGCCCCAGGGGTTAGGCCCCTAAAGCTATGGTTCGGGCGCTCAGGGGTTGGCCCATGGAGCTATCGTTCGGGCGCTCACGGGTTGGGCCCCTGGAGCTGGGGTCGGGGGCCCCAGGGTTTGGACCCCTGGAGCTATGGTTGGGGCCCCCTGGGGTTAGGCCCCTGGAGCTATAGTTTGGGCGCTCACGAGTTTGGCCCCTGGAGCTAGTGTTGGGGACCCCAGGGGTTGGGCCTCTGGAGCTGGGGTTGGGGCCCCTTTGGGTTAGGATCCAGGAGTGATGGTTCTGGCGCTCAGGGGTTGGGCCCCTAGTGCTCGTGTTGGGGCACCCAGGGGTTGAGCCTTGGAGCTGGTGTTGGGGCCCCAGGGTTTAGGCCCCTGGAGCTATGGTTCGGGCGCTCAGGGGTTGGGCCCCTGGAGCTATGGTTCGGGCGCTCAGGGGTTGGGCCCCTGGAGCTGGTGTTGGGGCCCCCAGGTATTGGGCACCTGGAGCTGGTGTTGGGGTTCTAGGGGTTGGGCCCCTGGAGCTAAGGTTCGGGCGCTCAGGGGTTGGGCCCCTGGAGCTGGGGTCGAGGGCCCCAGGGTTTTGTTCCCTGGAGCTGGGGTTGGGGCCCCCTGGGGTTAGGCTTCTGGAGCTATGGTTCGGGCGCTCACGAGTTGGGCCTCTGGAGCTGGTGTTGGGGACCCCAGGGGTTGGGCCGCTGGAACTGGGGTTGGGGCCCCTAGGGGTTAGGCCCCTGGAGCGATGGTTCTGGCGCTCAGGGGTTGGGCCCCTAGAGCTGGTGTTGGAGCACCCAGGGGTTGGGCCCCTGGAGCTGGTGTTGGCGCCCCAGGGGTTAGGCCCCTGGAGCTATGGTTCGGGAGCTCAGGGGTTGGGCCCCTGGAGCTGGTGTTTGGGCCCCCAGGGGTTAGGCCCCTGGAACTATGGTTCGGGCGCTCAGTGGTTGGACCCCTGGAACTGGTGTTGTGGCCCCCAGGGGTTGGGCCCCTGGAGCTGGGGTTGGGGCCCCCAGGGGTTAGGCCCCTGGAGCTATGGTACGGGCGCTCAGGGGTTTGGCCCCTGGAGCTGGTGTTGGGGCCCCCAGGGGTCAGGCACTTGAAGCTATGATTCGGGCGCTTAGGGGTTGGGCCCCTGGAGCTATGGTTCGGTCGCTCAGGGTTTGGGCCCCTGGAGTTGGGGTCTAGGGCCCCAGGTTTTGGGCCCTTGGAGCTGGGGTGGGGGCCCGCAGGGGTTCGGCTCCTGGAGCTATGTTTCGGGCACTCAGGGTTTGGGCCCGTGGAGCTGGTGTTGGGGCCTCCAGGTGTTAGGCACCTGTAGGTATTGTTCGGGCGCCGGGTTTTGGGCCCGTGGAACTGGTGTTGGGGCCCCTAGGGATTAGGTCCCTGGAGCTATGTTTCGGGCACTCAGGGGTTGGGCCCCTGGAGCTGGTGTTGGGGCCCGAGGGGTTGGGCCCCTGGAGCTGGTGTTGGGGCCTCAGGGGTTAGGCCCCTGGAGCTATGGTTCGGGCGCTCAGGGGTTGGGCCCCTGGAGCTGGTGTTGGGGCCCCAGGGGTTGGGCTCCTGTAGCTTGTGTTGGGGCCTCAGGGGTTAGGCCCCTGGAGCTATGGTTCGGGCGCTCAGGGGTTTGGCCCCTGGAGCTGGTATTGGGGCCCCCAGGGGATAGGCACCTGGAGGTATTGTTCGGGCTCTCAGGTGTTGACCCCGTGGAGCTGGTGTTGGGGCCACCAGGGATTAGGTCCCTGGTGCTTTGGTTCGGGCACTCAGGGGTTGGGCCTCTGGAGCTGGTGTTGGAGGCCCAAGGGCTGGGCCCCTGGAGCTGGGGTTGGGGTGCCCGGGGGTTAGGCCCCTGGAGCTATGGTTCAGACGCTCAGGGGTTGGGCCCCTGGAGCTGGTGTTTGGGCCCCCAGGGGTTGGGCCCCTGGAGCTGAGGTTGGGGCTCCTAGGGGTTACGCCCTTGGAGCTATGGTTCGGGCGCTCAGGGGTTGGGCCCCTGGAGCTGGTGTTGGGGCCCCCAGGGGTTCGGCCCCTGGAGCCAGTGGTGGGGCCCCAGGGGTTAGGCCATTTGAGCTATGGTTCAGGCTCTCAGGGGTTGGGCCCCTGGAGCTGGTGTTGGGGCCCCATTGGTTAGGCCACGGAGCTATGGTTCGGGCGCTCAGGGGTTGGGCCCCTGGAGCTGGGGTCGAGGGCACCAGGGGTTGGGCCCCTGGAGCTGGGGTTGGTGCCCCCGGGGGTTAGGCCCCTGGAGCTATGGTTCGGGCGCTCAGGGATTGGGCCCCTGTAGCTGGTGTTGGGGCCCCCAGGGCTTGGGACCCTGGAGCTGGGGTTGGGGCCCCTAGGGGTTAGGTCCCTGGAGCTATGGTTCGGGCGCTCAGGGTTTGGGCCCCTGGAGCTGGTGCTAGTGCCCCAGGGGTTATGCCCCTGGAGCTATGGTTCGGGCGCTCAGGGGTTGGGCCCCTGGAACTGGGGTCAAGGGCCCCAGGGTTTGGACCCTGGAGCTGGGGTTGGGGCCCCCTGAGGTTAAGCCCCTGGAGCTATGGTTCGAACGCTCATGGGTTGGGCCCCTGGAGCTGGTGTTGGGGCCCCCAGGCGCTGGGCCCCTAGAGCTGGGGTTAGTGCCCCTAGGGGTTAGGCCCCTGGAGCTATGGTTCGGGCTCTCAGGGTTTGGGCCTCTGGAGCTGGTGTTGGGGCCCCCAGGGGTTGGGCCCCTGGAGCTGGTGTTGGGGCCCCAGGGGTTAGGCCCATGGAGCTATGGTTCGGGCGCTAAGGGGTTAGGCCCCTGGAGCTATGGTTCGGGCGCTCAGGGGTTGGGCCCCTGGAGCTGGTGTTGGGGCCCCCAGGGGTTCTGCCCCTGGAGCTGGCTTTGGGGCCTCCAGGGGTTAGGCCCCTGGAGCTATGGTTCGCGCGCTCAGGTTTTGTGCCCTTGGAGCTGGGGTGGGGGCCCCCAGAGGTTAGGCCGCTGTAGCTATGGTTCGAGCGCTCAAGGGTTGGGCCCCTGGAGCTGTTGTTAGGGCCCCCAGGGGTTAGGTCCCTGGAGGTATTGTTCGGGCTATCAGGAGTTGGGCCCCTGGAGCTGGTCTTGGGACCCCCAGGGGTTAGGCACGTGGAGCTATGGTTCGGGCGCTCAGGGGTTGGGCCCCTGGAGCTGGGGTTGGGGCACCTAGAGGTTGGGCCCCTGGAGCTGGGGTTGGTGCCCCCAGGGGTTTGGCCCCTGGAGCTATGGTTCGTTCGCTCAGGGGTTGGACCCTTGGAGCTGGTGTTGGAGCCCTCAGGGGTTGGTCCCTTGGAGCTGGTGTTGGGCCCCAGGGGTTAAGCCCTTGGAGCTATGATTCGGGCGCTCAGGTTTTGAGCCCTTGGAGCTGGGGTGGTTGCTCCCAGGGGTTAGGCCCCTGTAGCTATGTTTCGAGCGCTCATGGGTTGGGCCCCTGGAGCTGGTGTTGGGGCCCTCAGGGGTTAGGCCCCTGGAGGTATTGTTCGGGCACTCAGGAGTTGGGCCCTTGGAGCTGGTCTTGGGGCCCCAGGTGGCTGGACCACTGGAGCTGGTGTTGTGGCCCCAGGGGTTACCCCCATGGAGCTGTGGTTCGGGCGCTCAGGGGTTGGGCCCCTGGAGCTATGGTTCGGGCGCTCAGGGGTTGGGCCCCTGGAGCTGGTGTTTGGGCCCCCAGGGGTTGGGCCCCTGGATCTGATGTTGGGGCCCCTAGGGGTTAGGCCCCTGGAGCTATGGTTCGGGCGCTCAGGGGTTGGGCCCCTTTAGCTGGTGTTGGGGCCCCAGGGGTTAGGCCCCTAAAGCTATGGTTCGGGCGCTCAGGGGTTGGCCCATGGAGCTATCGTTCGGGCGCTCAGGGGTTGGGCCCCTGGAGCTGGGGTCGAGGGCCCCAGGGTTTGGACCCCTGGAGCTGGGGTTGGGGCCCCCTGGGGTTAGGTCCCTGGAGCTATGGTTCGGGCGCTCACGAGTTGGGCCCCTGGAGCTAGTGTTGGGGACCCCAGGGGTTGGGCCTCTGGAGCTGGTGTTGGGGCCCCTTGGGGTTAGGCCCCAGGAGCGATGGTTCTGGCGCTCAGGGGTTGGGCCCCTAGTGCTGGTGTTGGGGCACCCAGGGGTTGAGCCTTGGAGCTGGTGTTGGGGCCCCAGGGTTTAGGCCCCTGGAGTTATGGTTCGGGCGCTCAGGGGTTGGGCCCCTGGAGCTGGTGTTGGGGCCCCCAGGTATTGGGCCTCTGGAGCTGGTGTTGGGGACCCCAGGGGTTGGGCCCCTGGAACTGGGGTTGGGGCCCCTAGGGGTTAGGCCCCTGGAACGATTTTTCTGGCGCTCAGGGGTTGGGCCCCTAGAGCTGGTGTTGGAGCACCCAGGGGTTGGGCCCCTGGAGCTGGTGTTTGGGCCCCCAGGGGTTAGGCCCCTGGAACTATGGTTCGGTCGCTCAGGGGTTGGACCCCTGGAGCTGGTGTTGGGGCCCCCGGAGGTTAGGCCCCTGGAGCTATGGTTCGGGCGATCAGGGGTTTGGCCCCTGGAGCTATGGTACGGGCGCTCAGGGGTTTGGCCCCTGGAGCTGGTGTTGGGGCCCCCAGGGGTTGGGACCCTGGAGCTGGTGTTGCTGCCCCAGGGGTCAGGCACTTGAAGCTATGGTTCGGGCGCTTACGGGTTGGGCCCCTGGAGCTATGGTTCGGTCGCTCAGGGTTTGGGCCCCTGGAGTTGGGGTCTAGGGCCCCAGGTTTTGGGCCCTTGGAGCTGGGGTGGGGGCCCGCAGGGGTTCGGCTCCTGGAGCTATGGTTCGGGCGCTCTGGGGTTGGGCCCCTGGAGCTGGTGTTTGGGCCCCCAGGGGTTAGGCCCCTGGAACTATGGTTCGGTCGCTCAGGGGTTGGACCCCTGGAGCTGGTGTTGGGGCCCCCGGAGGTTAGGCCCCTGGAGCTATGGTTCGGGCGCTCAGGGGTTTGGCCCCTGGAGCTATGGTACGGGCGCTCAGGGGTTTGGCCCCTGGAGCTGGTGTTGGGGCCCCCAGGGGTTACCCCCTGGATCTATGGTTCGGGCGCTCAAGGGTTGGCCCCTGGAGCTGGTGTTGGGGCACCCAGGGGTTAGTCCCCTGAAGGTATTGTTCGGTCGCTCAGGGGTTGGGTCCTTGAATCTGGTGTTGGGGCCCACAGGGGTTAGGCCCCTGGAGCTATTTTTCGGGCGCTCAGGAGTTGGGCCCCTGGAGCTGGTGTTCGGGCCCCCAGGGGTTGGTCCCCTGGAGCTATGGTTCGGGCGCTCTGGGTCTGGGCCCCTGGAGCTGGTGTTCGGGCCCCCAGGGGTTGGGCCCCTGGAGCTGGGGTTGGGACCTCCAGGGGTTAGGCCCCTGGAGCTATGGTTCGGGCGCTCAGGGGTTGGGCCCTTGGAGCTGGGTTGGGGGCCTCCAAGGGTTAGGCCCCTGGAGCTATGGTTCGGGTGCTCAGGGGTTGGGCCCCTGGAACTGGTGTTGTGGCCGTCAGGGGTTGGGACCCTGGAGCTATGGTTCAGGCGCTCAGGGGTTGGGCCCCTGGAGCTGGGGTTGGGGCCCCCGGGGGTTAGGCCCCTGGAGCTATGGTTCGGGCGCTCAGGGGTTGGGCTCTTGGAGCTGGGGAGGGGGCCCCCAGGGGTTAGGCCCCTGGAGCTATGGTTCGTGCGCTCAGGGGTTAGGCCCCTGGAGCTGGTGTTGGGGCCCACAGGGGTTGCGCCCCTGGAGCTGGGTTTGGGGCCCCTGGGGGTTAGGCCCCTGGAGCTGGGGTTGGGTCTCCCAGGGGTTAGGCCCCTGGAGCTATGGTTCGGGCGCTCAGGGGGTGTTCCCTTGGAGCTGGGGTGGGGGCCCCCAGGTGTTAGGCCCCTTGAGCTATGGTTCTGGCACTCAGGGGTTGGGACCCTGGAGCTGGTGTTGGGGCCGTCAGGGGTTGGGCCCCTGGAGCTATGGTTCGGGCGCTCAGGGGTTGGGCCCCTGGAGCTGGTGTTCGGGCCCCCAGGGGTTGGTCCCCTGGAGCTATGGTTCGGGCGCTCTGGGGCTGGGCCCCTGGAGCTGGTGTTGGGGCCCCCAGGGGTTGGGCCCCTGGAGCTGGGGTTGGGACCTCCAGTGGTTAGGCCCCTGGAGCTATGGTTCGGGCGCTAAGGGGTTGGGCCCTTGGAGCTGGGTTGGAGGCCTCCAAGGGTTAGGCCTCTGGAGCTATGGTTCGGGTGCTCAGGGGTTGGGCCGCTGGAACTGGTGTTGAGGCCGTCAGGGGTTGGGATCCTGGAGCTGGGGTTGGGGCCACCGGGGGTTATGCCCCTGGAGCTATGGTTCGGGCGCTAAGGGGTTGGGCCCCTGGAGCTATGGTTCTGGCGGTCAGGGGTTGGGCCCCTGGAGCTGGAGTTGGGGCCCCCAGGGGTTGGGCCCCTGGAGCTGGGGTTGGGGCCCCCGAGAGTTAGGCCCCTGAAGCTATGGTTCGGGCGCTCAGGGTTTGGGCCCTTGGAGCTGTGGTGGGGACCCCCAGGGGTAACCCCCTGGATCTATGGTTCGGGCGCTCAAGGGTTGGCCCCTGGAGCTGGTGTTGGGGCACCCAGGGGTTAGTCCCCTGAAGGTATTGTTCGGGCGCTCAGGAGTTCGGCCCGTGGAGCTGATGTTGGGGCCCCCAGGGGTCGTGTCCCTAGAGCTGGTGTTGGGGCTCCAGGGGTTAAGCTCCTGGAACTATGGTTCGGGCGCTCAGGGCTTGGGCCCCTGGAGCTGGTGTTGGGGCCCCCAGGGGTTGGGCCCCTGGAGCTATGGTTCGAGAGCTCTGGGGTTGGGCCCCTGTAGCTGATGTTGGGGCCCCCAGGTTTTAGGCCCCTGGAGCTGGTGTTGGGGCCCCAGGGGTTAGGCCCCTGGAGCGATGGTTCGGGGGCTGAGGGGTTGGGCCCCTGGAGCTATTGTTCGGGCGCCCCGGGGTTGGGCCCCTGGAGCTGTGGTTCGAGCACTCAGGGGTTGGGCCCCTGGAGCTGGTGTTGGGGCACCCAGGGGTTGGGCCCCTGGAGCCGGGGTTGAGGCCCCCAGGGGTTAGGCTTCTGGAGCTATAGTTCGGGAGCTCAGGTTTTGGACTCTTGGAGCTGAGGTGGGGGCCCCCAGGGGTTAGTTCCCTGGAGGTATTGTTCGGGCGCTCAGGGGTTGGGCCCCTGGAACTGATGTTGGGGCCCCCAGGGGTTGGGCCCCTGGAGCTGGTGTTGGGGTCCCAGGGGTTGGGCCCCTGGAGCTATGGTTCGGGGGCTGAGTGGTTGGGCCCCTGGAGCTATGGTTCAGGCGCTCAGGGGTTGGGCCCCTGGAGCTCGTGTGTGGGCCCCAGGGGTTGGGCCCCTGGAGCTGGTGTTGGGGCCCCAGGGGATAGGCCCCTGGAGCTATAGTTCGGGCGCTCAGGGGTTGGGCCCCTGGAGCTGGTGTTGGAGCCCGCAGGGGTTGGACCCCTGGAGCTATGGTTTGGGCGCTCTGGGATTGGGCCCCTGGAGCTGGTGTTGAGGCCCCCAGGGGTTTGGCCCCTGTAGCTGGGGTTGGAGCCTCGGGGGTTTGGCCACTGGAGCTATGGTTCATGCGCTCAGGGGTTGGGCCCCTGGAGCTGGTGTTCGGGCCCCAAGGGTTAGGCCCCGGAGCTATGGTTCGGGCGCTCAGGGGTTGGGCCCCTGGAGCTGAGGTCGAGGGCCCCAGGGGTTGGGGTCCGGAAGCTGAGGTTGGGGCCACCGGGGGTTATACCCCTGGAGCTATGGTTCGGGCGCTCAGGGGTTGGGCCCCTGGAGCTATGGTTCTGGCGCTCAGGGGTTGGGCCCCTGGAGCTGGAGTTGGGGCCCCCAGGGTTTTGCCCCTGGAGCTGGGGTTGGGGCCCCCGGGGGTTAGGCCCCTGAAGCTATGGTTCGTCCGCTCAGGGGTTGGGCCCTTGGAGCTGGGGTGGGGGCCCCCAGGGGTTAGGCCCCTGGAGCTATGGTTCGGGCGCTCAAGGGTTGGCCCCTGGAGCTGGTGTTGGGGCCCCCAGGGGTTCGGCCCATGTAGGTATTGTTCGGGCACTCAGGGGTTGGGCCCTTGGAGCTGGTGATGGGGCCCAAAGGGATTAGGCCCCTGGATCTATGGTTCGGATGCTCAGGGGTTGGTACCCTGGAGTTGGTGTTGTGGCCCACAGCGGTTGGGCCTCTATAGCTGGTGTTGGGGCCCCAGGGGTTAGACCCCTGGAGCTATGGTTCGGGCGCTCAGGGGTTGGGCCGCTGGAGCTGGTGTTGGGGCCCCCAGGGGTTAGGCTCCTGCAGCTGGTGTTGGGTCACGCAGGGGTTGGGCCCCTGGAGCTGTGGTTGGGGCCCGCTGTTGTTAGGCCCCTGGAGGTATGGTTCGGGCGCTCAGGGGTTGGGCCCCTGGAGCTGGTGTTGAGGCCCCAGGGGTTAGGCCATTTGAGCTATGGTTCAGGCGCTCAGGTGTTGGGCCCCTGGAGCTATGGTTCGGGCGCTCAGGGGTTGGGCCCCTGGAGCTATGGTTCGGGCACTCAGAGGTTCGGCTCGTGGAGCTGGTGTTGGGGTCCCCAGGGGTTAGGCCCCTTTAGGTGTTGTTCGGGCGCTCAGGGGTTGGGCCCTTGGAGCTGGTGATGGGGCCCAAAGGGATTAGGCCCCTGGAGCTATGGTTCGGGCGCTCAGGGGTTGGGATCCTGGAGCTGGTGTTGTGGCCCCAGGGGTTGGGCCCCTGGAGCTGGTGTTGGGGCCCCAGGGGTTAGGTCCCTGGAGCTATGGTTCGGGCGCTCTGGGGTTGGGCCGCTGAAGCTGGTTTTGGGGCCCCCAGGGGTTGGGCCCCTGGAGCTATGGTTCGAGCGCTCTGGGGTTGGGCCCCTGAAGCTGGTGTTGGGGCCCCCAGGGGTTAGGCCCCTGGAGCTGGTGTTGGGGCCCCAGGGGTTAGGCCCCTGGAGCTATGGTTCGGGGGCTGAGGGGTTGGGCCCCTGGAGCTATTGTTCGGGCGCCCCGGGGTTGGGCCCCGGGAGCTATAGTTCCAGCACTCAGGGGTTGGGCCCCTGGAGCTGGTGTTTGGGCGCCCAGGGGCTGGGCCCCTGGAGCTGGGGTTGGGGCCTCCAGGGGTAAGGCTTCTGGAGCTATAGTTCGGGAGCTCAGGTTTTGGACTCTTGGAGCTGAGGTGGGGGCCCCCAGGGGTTAGTTCCCTGGAGGTATTGTTCGGGCGCTCAGGGGTTGGGCCCCTGGAACTGGTGTTGTGGCCCCCAGTGGTTAGGCCCCTGGAGCTATGGTTCAGGCGCTCAGGGGTTGGACCCCTGGAGCTGGGGTTGGGGCCCCCAGTGGTTGGGCCCCTGGAGCTATCGTTCGGGCGCTCAGGGGTTGGGCCCCTGGAACTGGTGTTGTGGCCCCCAGTGGTTAGGCCCCTGGAGCTGGGGTTGGGGCCCCCGGGGGTTAGGCCCCTGGAGCTATCGTTCGGGCTCTCAGGGGTTGGGCCCCTGGAGCTGGTGTTGGGTCCCCCAAGGGTTGGGCCCCTGGAGCTGGGGTTGGGGCCCCCAGGGGTTAGGCCCCTGGAGCTATGGTTCGGGAGCTCAGGGGTTGGGCCCCTGGAGCTGGTGTTGGGGCCCCCAGGGGTTGGGCCCCTGGAGCTGGTGTTGGGGTCCCAGGGGTTGGGCCCCTGGAGCTATGGTTCGGGGGCTGAGTGGTTGGGCCCCTGGAGCTATGGTTCAGGCGCTCAGGGGTTGGGCCCCTGGAGCTGGTGTTGGGGCCCCCAGGGATTAGGTCCCTGGAGCTATGTTTCGGGCACTCAGGGGTTGGGCCCCTGGAGCTGGTGTTGGAGCCCGCAGGGGTTGGGCCCCTGGAGCTATGGTTTGGGCGCTCTGGGGTTGGGCCCCTGGAGCTGGTGTTGGGGCCCCCAGGGGTTTGGCCCCTGTAGCTGGGGTTGGAGCCTCGGGGGTTTGGCCCCTGGAGCTATGGTTCGGGCGCTCAGGGGTTGGGCCCCTGGATCTGGTGTTCGGGCCCCAAGGGTTAGGCCCCGGAGCTATGGTTCGGGCGCTCAGGGATTGGGCTCCTGGAGCTGAGGTCGAGGGCCCCAGGGGTTGGGCCCCTGAAGCTGGGGTTGGGGCCACCGGGGATTATGCCCCTGGAGCTTTGGTACGGGCGCTCAGAGGTTGGGCCCCTGGAGCTGGTTTTGGGGCCCCCAGGGGTTGGGCCCCCTAGAGGTTAGGCCCCTGGAGCTATGGTTCAGGCGCTCAGCGGTTCGGCCCCTGGAGCTATGGTTCTGGCGCTCAGGGTTTGGGCCCCTGGAGCTGGTGTTGGGGCCCCCAGGGTTTGGGCTCCTGGAGCTGGGGTTGGGGCCCCCAGGGGTTAGGCCCCTGGAGCTATGGTTCGGGCGCTCAGGGTTTGGGTCCTTGGAGCTGGGGTTTAGGCCCCCAGGGGTTAGGCCCCTGCAGCTATGGTTCGGGCGCTCAGGGGTTGGGCCGCTGGAGCTGTTGTTGGGGCCCGCAGGGGTTATGCCCCTGGAGGTATTGTTCGGGTGCTCAGGAGTTGGGCCCCTGGAGCTGGTGTTGGGGCCCCGAGGGGTTAGTCCCCTGGAGCTATGATTCGGGCGCTCAGGGGTTGGGCCCCTGGAGGTGGTGTTGGGGCTCCCAGGGACTGGGCCCCTTGAGCTGGTGTTGGGGCCCCAGGGGTTAGGCCCCTTGAGCTATGATTCAGGCGCTCAGGGGTTGGGCCCCTGGAGCTATGTTTCGAGCGCTCTGGGGTTGGGGCCCTGGAGCTGGTGTTGGGGCCCCCAGGGTTTAGGCCCCTGGAGCTGGTGTTGGGGCCCCAGGGGTTAGGCCCCTGGAGCTATGGTTCGGGGGCTGAGGGGTTTGGCCCCTGGAGCTATGGTTCGGGCGCTCAGGGGTTGGGCCCCTGGAGCTATGGTTCGGGCACTCAGGGATTGGGCCCCTGGAGCTGGTGTTGGGGCGCGCAGGGGTTGGGCCCCTGGACCTGGGGTTGGGGCCCCCAGGGGTTAGGCCCCTGGAGCTATAGTTCAGGCGCTCAGGGGTTGGACCCCTGGAGCTGGTGTTGGGGCCCCCAGGGGTTAGTTCCCTGGAGGTATTGTTCGGGCGCTCAGGGGTAGGGCCCCTGGAACTGGTGTTGGGGCCCCCAGTGGTTAGGCCCCTGGAGCTATGGTTCAGGCGCTCAGGGGTTGGACCCCTGGAGCTGGTGTTGGGGCCCCCAGTGGTTGGGCCCCTGGAGCTGGGGTTGGGGCCCCCGCTGGTTAGGCCCCTGGAGCTATGGTTCGGGCGCTCAGGGGTTAGGCCCCTGGAGCTGTTGTTGGGGCCCCCAGGGGTTGGGCCCCTGGAGCTGGGGTTGGGGCCCCCAGGGGTTAGGCCCCTGGAGCTATGGTTCGGGAGCTCAGGGGTTGGGCCCCTTTAGCTGGTGTTGGGGCCCCCAGGGGTTGGGCCCCTAGAGCTATGGTTCGGGCGCTCTGGTTTTGGGCCGTTGGAGCTGGGGTGGGGGCCCCCAGGGGTTAGGCCCCTGAAGCTATGGTTCGAGCGCTCAGGGGTTCGGCCCCTGGAGCTGGTGTTGAGGCCCCCAGGGGTTAGGCCCCTGGAGGTATTGTTCGGGCGCTCAGGTGTTGGACCCCTGCAGCTGGTGTTGGGGTCCCCAGGGGTTAGGCCCCTGGAGCTATGGTTAGGGCGCTCAGGTGTTGGACCCCTGCAGCTGGTTTTGGGGTCCCCAGGGGTTGGGCCCCTGGAGCTGGGGTTGGGGCTCCCTGAGGTTATACCCCTGGAGCTATGGTTCGGGCGCTCAGGGGTTGGGCCTCTGGAGCTGGTGTTGGGGCCCCCAGGGGTTGGGCCCCTGGAGCTGGGATTGGGGCCCTCAGGGTTTAGGCCCCTGGCGCTATGCTTCGGGCGCTCAGAGGTTGGGCCCCTGGAGCTGGTTTTGGGGCCCCCAGGGGATGGGCCCCCTAGAGGTTAGGCCCCTGGAGCTATGGTTCAGGCGCTCAGCGGATCGGCCCCTGGAGCTATGGTTCGGGCGCTCAGGGGTTGGGCCTCTGGAGCTGGTGTTGGGGCCGCCAGGGGTTGGGCCCCTGGAGCTGGGATTGGGGCCCTCAGGGTTTAGGCCCCTGCCGCTATGCTTCGGGCGCTCAGAGGTTGGGCCCCTGGAGCTGGTGTTGGGGCCCCCAGGGTTTGGGCTCCTGGAGCTGGGGTTGTGGCCCCCAGGGGTTAGGCTCCTGGAGCTATGGTTCGGGCGCTCAGCGTTTGGGCCCTTGGAGCTGGGGTTTAGGCCCCCAGGGGTTATGCCCCTGCAGCTATGGTTCGGGCGCTCAGGGGTTGGGCCGCTGGAGCTGTTGTTGGGGCCCGCAGGGGTTATGCCCCTGGAGGTATTGTTCGGGTGCTCAGGAGTTGGGCCCCTGGAGCTGGTGTTGGGGCCCCGAGGGGTTAGGCCCCTGGAGCTATGATTCGGGCTCTCAGGGGTTGGGCCCCTGGAGGTAGTGTTGGGGCTCCCAGGGACTGGGCCCCTGGAGCTGGTGTTGGGGCCCCAGGGGTTAGGCCCCTTGAGCTATGATTCAGGCGCTCAGGGGTTGGGTCCCTGGAGCTATGGTTCGGGCGCTCAGGGGTTGGGTAGCTGGAGCTATGTTTCGGGCGCTCAGGGGTTAGGCCCCTGGAGCTGGTGTTGGGGCCCGTGGGGTTGGGCTCCTGGAGCTGGTGTTGGGGCCCCCGGGGTTGGGCCCCTGGAGCTGGGGTTGGGGTCCCCGGGGGTTAGGCCCCTAGAGCTATGATTCGGGCGCTCAGGGGTTGGGCCCCTGGAGCTGGTGTTGGGGCCCCCAGGGGTTGGGGCCCTGGAGCTGGTGTTGGGGCCCCAGGGGTTAGGCCCTTGGAGCTATGGTTCGGGCGCTCAGGTGTTGGGCCCTTGGAGCTGGTGTGGGGCCCCCAGGGGTTAGGCCCCTGTAGCTATGGTTCGAGCGCTCAGGGGTTGGGCCCCTTGAGGTGGTCTTGGGGCCCCAGGGGTTAGGCCAATGGAGGTATTGTTCGGGCGCTAAGGGGTTGAGCCCCTGGAGCTGGTGTTGGGGCCTCCAGGGGTTAGGCCCCTTGAGCTATGATTCAGGCGCTCAGGGTTTGGGTCCATGGAGCTATGGTTCGGGCGCTCAGGGGTTAGGCCCCTGGAGCTGGTGTTGGGTCCCCCAGTTGTAGGGCCCCTGAAGGTGGGGTTGGGGCCCCCTGGGGTTAGGCCCCTGATGCTATGGTTCGGGCGCTGAGGGGTTCGGCCCCTGGAGCTGGGGTCGAGGGCCCCAGGGGTTGGGCCCCTGGAGCTGGGGTTGGGACCCCTGGGGGTTAGGCCCCTGGAGCTATGGTTCGGGCGCTCAGGGGTTGGGCCCCTGGAGCTGGTGTTGGTTCCCCCAAGGGTTGGGCCCCTGGAGCTGGGGTTGGGGCCCCCAGGGGTTAGGCCCCTGGAGCTATGGTTCGGGAGCTCAGGGGTTGGGCCCCTGGAGCTGGTGTTGGGGCCCCCAGGGGTTGGGCCCCTGGAGCTGGTGTTGGGGTCCCAGGGGTTGTGCCCCTGGAGCTATGGTTCGGGGGCTGAGTGGTTGGGCCCCTGTAGCTATGGTTCAGGCTCTCAGGGGTTGGGCCCCTGGAGCTGGTGTTGGGGCCCCCAGGGATTAGGTCCCTGGAGCTATGTTTCGGGCACTCAGGAGTTAGGACCCTGGAGCTGGTGTTTGGGCCCCAGGGGTTGGGCCCCTGGAGCTGGTGTTGGGGCCCCAGGGGATAGGCCCCTGGAGCTATAGTTCGGGCGCTCAGGGGTTGAGCCCCTGGAGCTGGTGTTGGAGCCCGCAGGGGTTGGGCTCCTGGAGCTATGGTTTGGGCGCTCTGGGGTTGGGCCCCTGGAGCTGGTGTTGGGGCCCCCAGGGGTTTGGCCCCTGTAGCTGGGGTTGGAGCTTTGGGGGTTTGGCCCCTGGAGCTATGGTTCGGGCGCTCAGGGATTGGGCCCCTGGAGCTGGTGTTCGCGCCCCAAGGGTTAGGCCCCGGAGCTATGGTTCGGGCGCTCAGGGTTTGGACCCCTGGAGCTGAGGTCGAGGGCCCCAGGGGTTGGGCCCCTGAAGCTGGGGTTGGGGCCACCGGGGGTTATGCCCCTGGAGCTATGGTTCGGGCGCTCAGGGGTTGGGTCCCTGGAGCTATGGTTCTGGCGCTCAGGGGTTGGGCCCCTGGAGCTGGAGTTGGGGTCCCCAGGGGTTGGGCCCCTGGAGCTGGGGTTTGGGCCCCCGGGGGTTAGGCCCCTGAAGCTATGGTTCGGGCGCTCAGGGGTTGGGCCCTTGGAGCTAGGGTGGGGGCCCCCAGGGGTTAGGCCCCTGGAGCTATGGTTCGGGCGCTCAAGGGTTGGCCCCTGGAGCTGGTGTTGGGGCCCCCAGGGGTTAGGCCCATGTAGGTATTGTTCGGGCGCTCAGGGGTTGGGCCCTTGGAGCTGGTGATGGGGCCCAAAGGGATTAGGCCCCTGGATCTATGGTTCGGGCGCTCAGGGGTTGGTATCCTGGAGCTGGTGCTGGGGCCCCAGGGGTTAGGCCCCTGGAGCTATGGTTCGGGCGCTCAGGGGTTGGGCCGCTGGAGCTGGTGTTGGGGCCCCCAGGGGATAGGCTCCTGGAGCTGGTGTTGGGTCACGCAGGGGTTGGGCCCCTGGAGCTGTGGTTGGGGCCCGCCGTTGTTAGGTCCCTGGAGCTATGGTTCGGGCGCTCAGGGGTTGGGCCCCTGGAGCTGGTGTTGGGGCCCCAGGGGTTAGGCCAATTGAGCTATGGTTCAGGCGCTCAGGTGTTGGGCCCCTGGAGCTATGGTTCGGGCGCTCAGAGTTTGGGCCGCTGAAGCTATGGTTCGGGCACTCAGGGGTTCGGCTCGTGGAGCTGGTGTTGGGGTCCCCAGGGGTTAGGCCCCTTTAGGTATTGTTCGGGCGCTCAGGGGTTGGGCCCCTGGAGCTGGTGTGGGGGCCCCCAGGGACTGGGCCCCTAGAGCTTGTGTTGGGGCCCCAGGGGTTAGGCCCCTTGAGCTATGGTTCTGGCGCTCAGGGGTTGGGATCCTGGAGCTGGTGTTGGGGCCATCAGG
The DNA here is from genome assembly GCF_025201925.1 of Gopherus flavomarginatus. Classification (NCBI taxonomy): domain Eukaryota; kingdom Metazoa; phylum Chordata; order Testudines; family Testudinidae; genus Gopherus; species Gopherus flavomarginatus. The sequence continues at coordinate 91,836 of NW_026114696.1, read as the reverse complement.
GGTTGGGCCCCTGGAGCTATGGTTCGGGCGCTCAGGGGTTGGGCCCCTGGAGCTGGGGTCGAGGGCCCCAGTGTTTCGGCCCCTGGAGCAGGGGCTGAGGCCCCCGGGGGTTAGGCCCCTGGAGCTATGGTTCGGGCGCTCAGGGGTTGGGCCCTTCGAGGTGGGGTGGGGGCCCCTAGGGGTTAGGCTCCTGGAGCTATGGTTCGGGCGCTCAGTGGGTGGGCCCCTGGAGCTGGTGTTGGGGTCCCCAGGGGTTAGGCCCCTGGAGCTATGGTTCGGGCGCTCAGGGGTTGAGCCCCTGGAGCTATGGTTCAGGCGCTCAGGGGTTGGGCCCCTGGAGCTGGTGTTGGGGCCCCCAGGGATTAGGTCCCTGGAGCTATGTTTCGGGCACTCAGGGGTTGGGATCCTGGAGCTGGTGTTTGGGCCCCAGGGGTTGGGCCCCTGGAGCTGGTGTTGGGGTCCCAGGGGATAGGCCCCTGGAGCTATGGTTCGGGCGCTCAGGGGTTGGGCCCCTGGAGCTGGTGTTGGGGCCCCCAGAGGTTGGGCCCCTGGAGCTCTTTTTTGGGCGCTCTGGGGTTGGGCCCCTGGAGCTGGTGTTGGGGCCCCCAGGGGTTTGGCCCCTGTAGCTGAGGTTGGAGCCTCGGGGGTTTGGCCTCTGGAGCTATGGTTCGGGCGCTCAGGGGTTGGGCCCCTGGAGCTGGTGTTCGGGCCCCAAGGGTTAGGCCCCGGAGCTATGATTCGGGCGCTCAGGGGTTGGGCCCCTGGAGCTGGGGTTGGGGCCACCGGGGGTTATGCCCCTGGAGCTATGGTTCGGGCGCTCAGGGGTTGTGCCCCTGGAGCTATGGTTCTGGTGCTCAGGGGTTGGGCCCCTGGAGCTGGGGTTGGGGCCCCCGGGAGTTAGGCCCCTGAAGCTATGGTTTCGGGCGCTCAGGGTTTGAGCCCTAGGAGCTGTGGTGGGGGCCCCCAGGAGTTACCCCCCTGGAGCTATGGTTCGGGCGCTCAGGAGTTGGGCCCGTGGAGCTGATGTTGGGGCCCCCAGGGGTCGTGTCCCTAGAGCTGGTGTTGGGGCTCCAGGGGTTAAGCTCCTGGAACTATGGTTCGGGCGCTCAGGGCTTGGGCCCCTGGAGCTGGTGTTGGGGTCCCCAGGGGTTGGGCCCCTGGAGCTATGGTTCGAGCGCTCTGGGGTTGGGCCCCTGAAGCTGGTGTTGGGGCCCCCAGGGGTTAGGCCCCTGGAGCTGGTGTTGGGGCCCCAGGGGTTAGGCCCCTGGAGCTATGGTTCGGGGGCTGAGGGGTTCGGCCCCTGGAGCTATTGTTCGAGCGCCCCGGGGTTGGGCCCCTGGAGCTATGGTTCGAGCACTCAGGGGTTGGGCCCCTGGAGCTGGTGTTGGGGCGCCCAGGGGTTTGGCCCCTGGAGCTGGGTTTGGGGCCCCCAGGGGTTAGGCTTCTGGAGCTATAGTTCGGGAGCTCAGGTTTTGGACTCTTGGAGCTGGGGTGGGGGCCACCAGGGGTTATTTCCCTGGAGGTATTCTTCGGGCGCTCAGGGGTTTGGCCCCTGGAACTGGTGTTGGGGCCACCAGTGGTTAGGCCCCTGGAGCTATGGTTCAGGCGCTCAGGGGTTGGACCCCTGGAGCTGGTGTTGGGGCCCCCAGTCGTTTGGCCCCTGGAGCTGGGGTTGGGGCCCCCGGGGGTTAGGCCCCTGCAGCTATGGTTCGGGCGCTCAGGGGTTGGGCCCCTGGAGCTGGTGTTGGGACCCCCAGGGGTTGGGCCCCTGGAGCTAGTGTTGGGGCCCCCAGTGGTTAGGCCCCTGGAGCTATGGTTTGGGAGCTCAGGGTTGGGCCTCTGGAGCTGGTGTTGGGGCCCCCAGGGGTTGGGCCCCTGGAGCTTGTGTTGGGGTCCCAGGGGTTGGGCCCCTGGAGCTATGGTTCGGGGGCTGAGTGGTTGGGCCCCTGGAGCTATGGTTCAGGCCCTCAGGGGTTGGGCCCCTGGAGCTGGTGTTGGGGCCCCAGGGGATAGGCCCCTGGAGTTATGGTTTGGGCGCTCCGGGGTTGGGCCCTTGGAGCTGGTGTTGGGGCCCCCAGGGGTTTGGCCCCTGTAGCTGGGGTTTGAGTCTCGGGGGTTTGGCCCCTGGAGCTATGGTTCGGGCGCTCAGGGGTTGGGCCCCTGGAACTGGTGTTCGGGCCCCAAGGGTTAGGCCCCGGAGCTATGGTTCGGGAGCTCAGGGGTTGGGCCCCTGGAGCTGAGGTCGAGGGCCCCAGGGGTTGGGCCCCTGAAGCTGGGGTTGGGGCCACCGGGGGTTATGCCCCTGGAGCTATGGTTCGGGCGCTCAGGGGTTGGGCCCCTGGAGCTATGGTTCTGGCGCTCAGGGGTTGGGCCCCTGGAGCTGGAGTTGGGGCCCCCAGGGGTTGTGCCCCTTGAGCTGGGGTTGGGGCCCCCGGGGGTTAGGCCCCTGAAGCTATGGTTCGGGCGCTCAGGGTTTGGGCCCTTGAAGCTGGGGTAGGGGCCCCCGGGGGTTAGGCCCCTGGAGCTATGGTTCGGGGGCTCAAGGGTTGGCCTCTGGAGCTGGAGTTGGGGCACCCAGGTGTTAGGCCCCTGAAGGTATTGTTCGGGCGCTCAGGGGTTGGGCCCTTGGAGCTGGTGTTGGGGCCCCCAGGGGTTGGGCCCCTGGAGCTAGTGTTGGGGCCCCCAGTGGTTAGGCCCCTGGAGCTATGGTTTGGGAGCTCAGGGTTGGGCCTCTGGAGCTGGTGTTGGGGCCCCCAGGGGTTGGGCCCCTGGAGCTTGTGTTGGGGTCCCAGGGGTTGGGCCCCTGGAGCTATGGTTCGGGGGCTGAGTGGTTGGGCCCCTGGAGCTATGGTTCAGGCCCTCAGGGGTTGGGCCCCTGGAGGTGGTGTTGGGGCCCCCAGGGATTAGGTCCCTGGAGCTATGTTTCGGGCACTCAGGGGTTGGGCCCCTGGAGCTGGTGTTTGGGCCCCAGGGGTTGGACCCCTGGAGCTGGTGTTGGGGCCCCAGGGGATAGGCCCCTGGAGTTATGGTTTGGGCGCTCTGGGGTTGGGCCCCTGGAGCTGGTGTTGGGGCCCCCAGGGGTTTGGCCCCTGTAGCTGGGGTTTGAGTCTCGGGGGTTTGACCCCTGGAGCTATGGTTCGGGCGCTCAGGGGTTGGGCCCCTGGAACTGGTGTTCGGGCCCCAAGGGTTAGGCCCCGGAGCTATGGTTCGGGAGCTCAGGGGTTGGGCCCCTGGAGCTGAGGTCGAGGGCCCCAGGGGTTGGGCCCCTGAAGCTGGGGTTGGGGCCACCGGGGGTTATGTCCCTGGAGCTATGGTTCGGGCGCTCAGGGGTTGGGCCCCTGGAGCTATGGTTCTGGCGCTCAGGGGTTGGGCCCCTGGAGCTGGAGTTGGGGCCCCCAGGGGTTGTGCCCCTTGAGCTGGGGTTGGGGCCCCCGGGGGTTAGGCCCCTGAAGCTATGGTTCGGGCGCTCAGGGTTTGGGCCCTTGAAGCTGGGGTGGGGGCCCCCGGGGGTTAGGCCCCTGGAGCTATGGTTCGGGCGCTCAAGGGTTGGCCTCTGGAGCTGGAGTTGGGGCACCCAGGTGTTAGGCCCCTGAAGGTATTGTTCGGGCTCTCAGGGGTTGGGCCCTTGGAGCTGGTGTTGGGGCCCACAAGGGCTAGGCCCCTGGAGCTGTGGTTCCGGCGCTCAGGAGTTGGGCCCGTGGAGCTGATGTTGGAGCCCCCAGGGGTCGGGTCCCTGGAGCTGGTGTTGGGGCTTCAGGGGTTAAGCTCCTGGAACTATGGTTCGGGCGCTCAGGGGTTGGGCCCCTGGAGCTGGTGTTGGGGCCCCCAGGGGTTGGGCCCCTGGAGCTATGGTTCGAGCGCTCTGGGGTTGGGGCCCTGGAGCTGGTGTTGGGGCCCCCAGGGTTTAGGCCCCTGGAGCTGGTGTTGGGGCCCCAGGGGTTAGGCCCCTGGAGCTATGGTTCGGGGGCTGAGGGGTTGTGCCCCTGGAGCTATGGTTCGGGCGCTCAGGGGTTGGGCCCCTGGAGCTATGGTTCGGGCACTCAGGGATTGGGCCCCTGGAGCTGGTGTTGGGGCGCGCAGGGGTTGGGCCCCTGGACCTGGGGTTGGGGCCCCCAGGGGTAAGGCCCCTGGAGCTATAGTTCAGGCGCTCAGGGGTTGGACCCCTGGAGCTGGTTTTGGGGCCCCCAGGGGTTAGTTCCCTGGAGGTATTGTTCGGGCGCTCAGGGGTTGGGCCCCTGGAACTGGTGTTGGGGCCCCCAGTGGTTAGGCCCCTGGAGCTATGGTTCAGGCGCTCAGGGGTTGGACCCCTGGAGCTGGTGTTGGGGCCCCCAGTCGTTTGGCCCCTGGAGCTGGGGTTGGGGCCCCCGGGGGTTAGGCCCCTGCAGCTATGGTTCGGGCGCTCAGGGGTTGGGCCCCTGGAGCTGGTGTTGGGACCCCCAGGGGTTGGGCCCCTGGAGCTAGTGTTGGGGCCCCCAGTGGTTAGGCCCCTGGAGCTATGGTTTGGGAGCTCAGGGTTGGGCCTCTGGAGCTGGTGTTGGGGCCCCCAGGGGTTGGGCCCCTGGAGCTTGTGTTGGGGTCCCAGGGGTTGGGCCCCTGGAGCTATGGTTCGGGGGCTGAGTGGTTGGGCCCCTGGAGCTATGGTTCAGGCCCTCAGGGGTTGGGCCCCTGGAGCTGGTGTTGGGGCCCCAGGGGATAGGCCCCTGGAGTTATGGTTTGGGCGCTCCGGGGTTGGGCCCTTGGAGCTGGTGTTGGGGCCCCCAGGGGTTTGGCCCCTGTAGCTGGGGTTTGAGTCTCGGGGGTTTGGCCCCTGGAGCTATGGTTCGGGCGCTCAGGGGTTGGGCCCCTGGAACTGGTGTTCGGGCCCCAAGGGTTAGGCCCCGGAGCTATGGTTCGGGAGCTCAGGGGTTGGGCCCCTGGAGCTGAGGTCGAGGGCCCCAGGGGTTGGGCCCCTGAAGCTGGTGTTGGGGCCCCCAGGGTTTAGGCCCCTGGAGCTGGTGTTGGGGCCCCAGGGGTTAGGCCCCTGGAGCTATGGTTCGGGGGCTGAGGGGTTGTGCCCCTGGAGCTATGGTTCGGGCGCTCAGGGGTTGGGCCCCTGGAGCTATGGTTCGGGCACTCAGGGATTGGGCCCCTGGAGCTGGTGTTGGGGCGCGCAGGGGTTGGGCCCCTGGACCTGGGGTTGGGGCCCCCAGGGGTAAGGCCCCTGGAGCTATAGTTCAGGCGCTCAGGGGTTGGACCCCTGGAGCTGGTTTTGGGGCCCCCAGGGGTTAGTTCCCTGGAGGTATTGTTCGGGCGCTCAGGGGTTGGGCCCCTGGAACTGGTGTTGGGGCCCCCAGTGGTTAGGCCCCTGGAGCTATGGTTCAGGCGCTCAGGGGTTGGACCCCTGGAGCTGGTGTTGGGGCCCCCAGTGGTTGGGCCGCTGGAGCTGGGGTTGGGGCCCCCTGGGGTTAGGCCCCTGGAGCTATGGTTCGGGCGCTCAGGGGTTTGGCCCCTGGAGCTGAGGTCGAGGGCCCCAGGGGTTGGGCCCCTGAAGCTGGGGTTGGGGCCACCGGGGGTTATGCCCCTGGAGCTATGGTTCGGGCGCTCAGGGGTTGGGCCCCTGGAGCTATGGTTCTGGCGCTCAGGGGTTGGGCCCCTGGAGCTGGAGTTGGGGCCCCCAGGGGTTGTGCCCCTTGAGCTGGGGTTGGGGCCCCCGGGGGTTAGGCCCCTGAAGCTATGGTTCGGGCGCTCAGGGTTTGGGCCCTTGAAGCTGGGGAAGGGGCCCCCGGGGGTTAGGCCCCTGGAGCTATGGTTCGGGGGCTCAAGGGTTGGCCTCTGGAGCTGGAGTTGGGGCACCCAGGTGTTAGGCCCCTGAAGGTATTGTTCGGGGCGCTCAGGGGTTGGGCCCTTGGTGCTGGTGTTGGGGCCCCCAGGGGTTGGGCCCCTGGAGCTAGTGTTGGGGCCCCCAGTGGTTAGGCCCCTGGAGCTATGGTTTGGGAGCTCAGGGTTGGGCCTCTGGAGCTGGTGTTGGGGCCCCCAGGGGTTGGGCCCCTGGAGCTTGTGTTGGGGTCCCAGGGGTTGGGCCCCTGGAGCTATGGTTCGGGGGCTGAGTGGTTGGGCCCCTGGAGCTATGGTTCAGGCCCTCAGGGGTTGGGCCCCTGGAGGTGGTGTTGGGGCCCCCAGGGATTAGGTCCCTGGAGCTATGTTTCGGGCACTCAGGGGTTGGGCCCCTGGAGCTGGTGTTTGGGCCCCAGGGGTTGGACCCCTGGAGCTGGTGTTGGGGCCCCAGGGGATAGGCCCCTGGAGTTATGGTTCGGGCGCTCTGGGGTTGGGCCCCTGGAGCTGGTGTTGGGGCCCCCAGGGGTTTGGCCCCTGTAGCTGGGGTTTGAGTCTCGGGGGTTTGACCCCTGGAGCTATGGTTCGGGCGCTCAGGGGTTGGGCCCCTGGAACTGGTGTTCGGGCCCCAAGGGTTAGGCCCCGGAGCTATGGTTCGGGAGCTCAGGGGTTGGGCCCCTGGAGCTGAGGTCGAGGGCCCCAGGGTTTGGGCCCCTGAAGCTGGGGTTGGGGCCACCGGGGATTAGGTCCCTGGAGCTATGGTTCGGGCGCTCAGGGGTTGGGCCCCTGGAGCTATGGTTCAGGCGCTCAGGGGTTGGGCCCCTGGAGCTGGAGTTGGGGCCCCCAGGGGTTGGGCCCCTTGAGCTGGGGTTGGGGCCCCCGGGGGTTAGGCCCCTGAAGCTATGGTTCGGGCGCTCAGGGTTTGGGCCCTTGAAGCTGGGGTGGGGGCCCCCGGGGGTTAGGCCCCTGGAGCTATGGTTCGGGCGCTCAAGGGTTGGCCTCTGGAGCTGGAGTTGGGGCACCCAGGTGTTAGGCCCCTGAAGGTATTGTTCGGGCTCTCAGGGGTTGGGCCCTTGGAGCTGGTGTTGGGGCCCACAAGGGCTAGGCCCCTGGAGCTGTGGTTCCGGCGCTCAGGAGTTGGGCCCGTGGAGCTGATGTTGGAGCCCCCAGGGGTCGGGTCCCTGGAGCTGGTGTTGGGGCTTCAGGGGTTAAGCTCCTGGAACTATGGTTCGGGCGCTCAGGGCTTGGGCCCCTGGAGCTGGTGTTGGGGCCCCCAGGGGTTGGGCCCCTGGAGCTATGGTTCGAGCGCTCTGGGGTTGGGGCCCTGGAGCTGGTGTTGGGGCCCCCAGGGTTTAGGCCCCTGGAGCTGGTGTTGGGGCCCCAGGGGTTAGGCCCCTGGAGCTATGGTTCGGGGGCTGAGGGGTTGTGCCCCTGGAGCTATGGTTCGGGCGCTCAGGGGTTGGGCCCCTGGAGCTGGTGTTGGGGCGCGCAGGGGTTGGGCCCCTGGACCTGGGGTTGGGGCCCCCAGGGGTAAGGCCCCTGGAGCTATAGTTCAGGCGCTCAGGGGTTGGACCCCTGGAGCTGGTTTTGGGGCCCCCAGGGGTTAGTTCCCTGGAGGTATTGTTCGGGCGCTCAGGGGTTGGGCCCCTGGAACTGGTGTTGGGGCCCCCAGTGGTTAGGCCCCTGGAGCTATGGTTCAGGCGCTCAGGGGTTGGACCCCTGGAGCTGGTGTTGGGGCCCCCAGTGGTTGGGCCGCTGGAGCTGGGGTTCGGGCCCCCCGGGGTTAGGCCCCTGGAGCTATGGTTCGGGCGCTCAGGGGTTTGGCCCCTGGAGCTGTTGTTGGGGCCCCCAGGGGTTGGGCCCCTGGAGCTGGGGTTGGGGCCCCCAGGGGTTGGGCCCCTGGAGCTATGGTTCGGGCGCTCTGGTTTTGGGCCGTTGGAGCTGGGGTGTGGGCCCCCAGGGTTTAGGCCCCTGAAGCTATGGTTCGAGCGCTCAGGGGTTCGGCCCCTGGAGCTGGTGTTGAGGCCCCCAGGGGTTAGGCCCCTGGAGGTATTGTTCGGGCGCTCAGGGGTTGGGCCCCTGGAGCTGTTGTTGGGGTCCCCAGGGGTTAGGCCCCTGGAGCTATGGTTAGGGCGCTCAGGGGTTGGACCCCTGCAGCTGGTGTTGGGGTCCCCAGGGGTTCTGCCCCTGGAGCTGGGGTTGGGGCCCCCTGAGGTTATACCCCTGGAGCTATGGTTCGGGCGCTCAGGGGTTGGGCCTCTGGAGCTGGTGCTGGGGCCCCCAGGGGTTGGGCCCCTGGAGCTGGGATTGGGGCCCTCAGGGGTTAGGCCCCTGGCGCTATGCTTCGGGCGCTCAGAGGTTGGGCCCCTGGAGCTGGTGTTGGGGCCCCCAGGGGTTAGTTCCCTGGAGGTATTGTTCGGGCGCTCAGGGGTTGGGCCCCTGGAACTGGTGTTGGGACCCCCAGTGGTTAGGCCCCTGGAGCTATGGTTCAGGCGCTCAGGGGTTGGACCCCTGGAGCTGGTGTTGGGGCCCCCAGTGGTTGGGCCCCTGGAGCTGGGGTTGGGGCCCCCGGGGGTTAGGCCCCTGGAGCTATGGTTCGGGCGCTCAGGGGTTTGGCCCCTGGAGCTGTTGTTGGGGCCCCCAGGGGTTGGGCCCCTGGAGCTGGGGTTGGGGCCCCCAGGGGTTAGGCCCCTGGAGCAATGGTTCGGGAGCTCAGGGGTTGGGCCCCTGGAGCTGGGGTGGGGGCCCCCAGGGGTTAGGCCCCTGGAGCTATGGTTCGGGCGCTCAAGGGTTGGCCCCTGGAGCTGGTGTTGGGGCCCCCAGGGGTTAGGCCCATGTAGGTTTGTTCGGGCGCTCAGGGGTTGGGCCCTTGGAGCTGGTGATGGGGCCCAAAGGGATTAGGCCCCTGGATCTATGGTTCGGGCGCTCAGGGGTTGGTACCCTGGAGCTGGTGTTGGGGCCCCAGGGGTTAGGCCCCTGGAGCTATGGTTCGGGCGCTCAGGGGTTGGGCCGCTGGAGCTGGTGTTGGGGCCCCCAGGGGATAGTTCCCTGGAGGTATTGTTCGGGCGCTCAGGGGTTGGGCCCCTGGAACTGGTGTTGGGGCCCCCAGTGGTTAGGCCCCTGGAGCTATGGTTCAGGCGCTCAGGGGTTGGACCCCTGGAGCTGGTGTTGGGGCCCCCAGTGGTTGGGCCGCTGGAGCTGGGGTTGGGGCCCCCTGGGGTTAGGCCCCTGGAGCTATGGTTCGGGCGCTCAGGGGTTTGGCCCCTGGAGCTGTTGTTGGGGCCCCCAGGGGTTGGGCCCCTGGAGCTGGGGTTGGGGCCCCCAGGGGTTGGGCCCCTGGAGCTATGGTTCGGGCGCTCTGGTTTTGGGCCGTTGGAGCTGGGGTGTGGGCCCCCAGGGTTTAGGCCCCTGAAGCTATGGTTCGAGCGCTCAGGGGTTCGGCCCCTGGAGCTGGTGTTGAGGCCCCCAGGGGTTAGGCCCCTGGAGGTATTGTTCGGGCGCTCAGGGGTTGGGCCCCTGGAGCTGTTGTTGGGGCCCCCAGGGGTTAGGCCCCTGGAGCTATGGTTAGGGCGCTCAGGGGTTGGACCCCTGCAGCTGGTGTTGGGGTCCCCAGGGGTTCTGCCCCTGGAGCTGGGGTTGGGGCCCCCTGAGGTTATACCCCTGGAGCTATGGTTCGGGGCGTTCAGGGGTTGGGCCTCTGGAGCTGGTGCTGGGGCCCCCAGGGGTTGGGCCCCTGGAGCTGGGATTGGGGCCCTCAGGGGTTAGGCCCCTGGCGCTATGCTTCGGGCGCTCAGAGGTTGGGCCCCTGGAGCTGGTGTTGGGGCCCCCAGGGGTTAGTTCCCTGGAGGTATTGTTCGGGGCGCTCAGGGGTTGGGCCCCTGGAACTGGTGTTGGGACCCCCAGTGGTTAGGCCCCTGGAGCTATGGTTCAGGCGCTCAGGGGTTGGACCCCTGGAGCTGGTGTTGGGGCCCCCAGTGGTTGGGCCCCTGGAGCTGGGGTTGGGGCCCCCGGGGGTTAGGCCCCTGGAGCTATGGTTCGGGCGCTCAGGGGTTTGGCCCCTGGAGCTGTTGTTGGGGCCCCCAGGGGTTGGGCCCCTGGAGCTGGGGTTGGGGCCCCCAGGGGTTAGGCCCCTGGAGCAATGGTTCGGGAGCTCAGGGGTTGGGCCCCTGGAGCTGGTGTTGGGGCCCCCAGGGGTTGGGCCTCTGGAGCTATGGTTCGGGCGCTCTGGTTTTGGGCCGTTGGAGCTGGGGTGGGGGCCCCCAGGGGTTAGGCCCCTGGAGCTATGGTTCGGGCGCTCAAGGGTTGGCCCCTGGAGCTGGTGTTGGGGCCCCCAGGGGTTAGGCCCATGTAGGTTTGTTCGGGCGCTCAGGGGTTGGGCCCTTGGAGCTGGTGATGGGGCCCAAAGGGATTAGGCCCCTGGATCTATGGTTCGGGCGCTCAGGGGTTGGTACCCTGGAGCTGGTGTTGGGGCCCCAGGGGTTAGACCCCTGGAGCTATGGTTCGGGCGCTCAGGGGTTGGGCCGCTGGAGCTGGTGTTGGGGCCCCCAGGGGATAGGCTCCTGGAGCTGGTGTTGGGTCACGCAGGGGTTGGGCCCCTGGAGCTGTGGTTGGGGCCCGCTGTTGTTAGGTCCCTGGAGCTATGGTTCGGGCGCTCAGGGGTTGGGCCCCTGGAGCTGGTGTTGGGGCCCCAGGGGTTAGGCCAATTGAGCTATGGTTCAGGCGCTCAGGTGTTGGGCCCCTGGAGCTATGGTTCGGGCGCTCAGAGTTTGGGCCGCTGAAGCTATGGTTCGGGCACTCAGGGGTTCGGCTCGTGGAGCTGGTGTTGGGGTCCCCAGGGGTTAGGCCCCTCTAGGTATTGTTCGGGCGCTCAGGGGTTGGGCCCCTGGAGCTGGTGTGGGGGCCCCCAGGGACTGGGCCCCTAGAGCTTTTGTTGGGGCCCCAGGGGTTAGGCCCCTTGAGCTATGGTTCTGGTGCTCAGGGGTTGGGATCCTGGAGCTGGTGTTGGGGCCGTCAGGGGTTGGGCCCCTGGAGCTATGGTTCGGGCGCTCAGGGGTTGGGCCCCTGGAGCTGGGGTCGAGGGCCCCAGTGTTTCGGCCCCTGGAGCAGGGGCTGAGGCCCCTGGGGGTTAGGCCCCTGGAGCTATGGTTCGGGCGCTCAGGGGTTGGGCCCTTCGAGGTGGGGTGGGGGCCCCTAGGGGTTAGGCTCCTGGAGCTATGGTTCGGGTGCTCAGGGGTTGGGCCCCTGGAGCTGGTGTTGGGGCCCCCAGGGATTAGGTCCCTGGAGCTATGTTTCGGGCACTCAGGGGTTGGGATCCTGGAGCTGGTGTTTGGGCCCCAGGGGTTGGGCCCCTGGAGCTGGTGTTGGGGTCCCAGGGGATAGGCCCCTGGAGCTATGGTTCGGGCGCTCAGGGGTTGGGCCCCTGGAGCTGGTGTTGGGGCCCCCAGAGGTTGGGCCCCTGGAGCTCTTTTTTGGGCGCTCTGGGGTTGGGCCCCTGGAGCTGGTGTTGGGGCCCCCAGGGGTTTGGCCCCTGTAGCTGAGGTTGGAGCCTCGGGGGTTTGGCCTCTGGAGCTATGGTTCGGGCGCTCAGGGGTTGGGCCCCTGGAGCTGGTGTTCGGGCCCCAAGGGTTAGGCCCCGGAGCTATGATTCGGGCGCTCAGGGGTTGGGCCCCTGGAGCTGGGGTTGGGGCCACCGGGGGTTATGCCCCTGGAGCTATGGTTCGGGCGCTCAGGGGTTGTGCCCCTGGAGCTATGGTTCTGGTGCTCAGGGGTTGGGCCCCTGGAGCTGGGGTTGGGGCCCCCGGGAGTTAGGCCCCTGAAGCTATGGTTTCGGGCGCTCAGGGGTTGAGCCCTAGGAGCTGTGGTGGGGGCCCCCAGGGGTTACCCCCCTGGAGCTATGGTTCGGGCGCTCAGGAGTTGGGCCCGTGGAGCTGATGTTGGGGCCCCCAGGGGTCGTGTCCCTAGAGCTGGTGTTGGGGCTCCAGGGGTTAAGCTCCTGGAACTATGGTTCGGGCGCTCAGGGCTTGGGCCCCTGGAGCTGGTGTTGGGGTCCCCAGGGGTTGGGCCCCTGGAGCTATGGTTCGAGCGCTCTGGGGTTTGGCCCCTGAAGCTGGTGTTGGGGCCCCCAGGGGTTAGGCCCCTGGAGCTGGTGTTGGGGCCCCAGGGGTTAGGCCCCTGGAGCTATGGTTCGGGGGCTGAGGGGTTCGGCCCCTGGAGCTATTGTTCGAGCGCCCCGGGGTTGGGCCCCTGGAGCTATGGTTCGAGCACTCAGGGGTTGGGCCCCTGGAGCTGGTGTTGGGGCGCCCAGGGGTTGGGCCCCTGGAGCTGGGTTTGGGGCCCCCAGGGGTTAGGCTTCTGGAGCTATAGTTCGGGAGCTCAGGTTTTGGACTCTTGGAGCTGGGGTGGGGGCCACCAGGGGTTATTTCCCTGGAGGTATTCTTCGGGCGCTCAGGGGTTTGGCCCCTGGAACTGGTGTTGGGGCCACCAGTGGTTAGGCCCCTGGAGCTATGGTTCAGGCGCTCAGGGGTTGGACCCCTGGAGCTGGTGTTGGGGCCCCCAGTCGTTGGGCCCCTGGAGCTGGGGTTGGGGCCCCCAGGGGTTAGGCCCCTGCAGCTATGGTTCGGGCGCTCAGGGGTTGGGCCCCTGGAGCTGGTGTTGGGACCCCCAGGGGTTGGGCCCCTGGAGCTAGTGTTGGGGCCCCCAGTGGTTAGGCCCCTGGAGCTATGGTTTGGGAGCTCAGGGTTGGGCCTCTGGAGCTGGTGTTGGGGCCCCCAGGGGTTGGGCCCCTGGAGCTTGTGTTGGGGTCCCAGGGGTTGGGCCCCTGGAGCTATGGTTCGGGGGCTGAGTGGTTGGGCCCCTGGAGCTATGGTTCAGGCCCTCAGGGGTTGGGCCCCTGGAGCTGGTGTTGGGGCCCCAGGGGATAGGCCCCTGGAGTTATGGTTTGGGCGCTCTGGGGTTGGGCCCTTGGAGCTGGTGTTGGGGCCCCCAGGGGTTTGGCCCCTGTAGCTGGGGTTTGAGTCTCGGGGGTTTGGCCCCTGGAGCTATGGTTCGGGCGCTCAGGGGTTGGGCCCCTGGAACTGGTGTTCGGGCCCCAAGGGTTAGGCCCCGGAGCTATGGTTCGGGAGCTCAGGGGTTGGGCCCCTGGAGCTGAGGTCGAGGGCCCCAGGGGTTGGGCCCCTGAAGCTGGGGTTGGGGCCACCGGGGGTTATGCCCCTGGAGCTATGGTTCGGGCGCTCAGGGGTTGGGCCCCTGGAGCTATGGTTCTGGCGCTCAGGGGTTGGGCCCCTGGAGCTGGAGTTGGGGCCCCCAGGGGTTGTGCCCCTTGAGCTGGGGTTGGGGCCCCCGGGGGTTAGGCCCCTGAAGCTATGGTTCGGGCGCTCAGGGTTTGGGCCCTTGAAGCTGGGGTAGGGGCCCCCGGGGGTTAGGCCCCTGGAGCTACGGTTCGGGGGCTCAAGGGTTGGCCTCTGGAGCTGGAGTTGGGGCACCCAGGTGTTAGGCCCCTGAAGGTATTGTTCGGGGCGCTCAGGGGTTGGGCCCTTGGAGCTGGTGTTGGGGCCCCCAGGGGTTGGGCCCCTGGAGCTAGTGTTGGGGCCCCCAGTGGTTAGGCCCCTGGAGCTATGGTTTGGGAGCTCAGGGTTGGGCCTCTGGAGCTGGTGTTGGGGCCCCCAGGGGTTGGGCCCCTGGAGCTTGTGTTGGGGTCCCAGGGGTTGGGCCCCTGGAGCTATGGTTCGGGGGCTGAGTGGTTGGGCCCCTGGAGCTATGGTTCAGGCCCTCAGGGGTTGGGCCCCTGGAGGTGGTGTTGGGGCCCCCAGGGATTAGGTCCCTGGAGCTATGTTTCGGGCACTCAGGGGTTGGGCCCCTGGAGCTGGTGTTTGGGCCCCAGGGGTTGGACCCCTGGAGCTGGTGTTGGGGCCCCAGGGGATAGGCCCCTGGAGTTATGGTTTGGGCGCTGTGGGGTTGGGCCCCTGGAGCTGGTGTTGGGGCCCCCAGGGGTTTGGCCCCTGTAGCTGGGGTTTGAGTCTCGGGGGTTTGACCCCTGGAGCTATGGTTCGGGCGCTCAGGGGTTGGGCCCCTGGAACTGGTGTTCGGGCCCCAAGGGTTAGGCCCCAGAGCTATGGTTCGGGAGCTCAGGGGTTGGGCCCCTGGAGCTGAGGCCGAGGGCCCCAGGGGTTGGGCCCCTGAAGCTGGGGTTGGGGCCACCGGGGGTTATGCCCCTGGAGCTATGGTTCGGGCGCTCAGGGGTTGGGCCCCTGGAGCTATGGTTCTGGCGCTCAGGGGTTGGGCCCCTGGAGCTGGAGTTGGGGCCCCCAGGGGTTGTGCCCCTTGAGCTGGTGTTGGGGCCCCCGGGGGTTAGGCCCCTGAAGCTATGGTTCGGGCGCTCAGGGTTTGGGCCCTTGAAGCTGGGGTGGGGGCCCCCGGGGGTTAGGCCCCTGGAGCTATGGTTCGGGCGCTCAAGGTTTGGCCTCTGGAGCTGGAGTTGGGGCACCCAGGTGTTAGGCCCCTGAAGGTATTGTTCGGGCGCTCAGGGGTTGGGCCCTTGGAGCTGGTGTTGGGGCCCACAAGGGTTAGGCCCCTGGAGCTGTGGTTCCGGCGCTCAGGAGTTGGGCCCGTGGAGCTGATGTTGGAGCCCCCAGGGGTCGGGTCCCTGGAGCTGGTGTTGGGGCTTCAGGGGTTAAGCTCCTGGAACTATGGTTCGGGTGCTCAGGGGTTGGGCCCCTGGAGCTGGTGTTGGGGCCCCGAGGGGTTAGACCCCTGGAGCTATGGTTCGGGCGCTCAGGGGTTGGGCCCCTGGAGCTGGTGTTGGGGCCCCCAGGGGTTGGGCCCCTGGAGCTATTGTTGGGGCCCCAGGGGTTAGCCCCCTGGAGCTACGGTTCGGGCGCTCAGGGGTTGGGCCCCTGGAGCTGGTGTTGTGGCCCCCAGTTGTTGGGCCCCTGGAGCTGGTGTTGGGGCCCCGGGGGTTAGGCCCCTGGAGCTATGGTTCAGGCGCTCAGGGGCTGGGCCCGTGGAGCATTGGTTCGGGCACTCAGGGGTTGGGCCCCTGGAGCTGGTGTTGGGGCCCCCAGTGGTTAGGCTCCTGGGGCTGGGGTTGGGGCCCCCAGGGGTTATCCCCCTGGAACTATGGTTCGAGCGCTCAGGGTTTGGGCCCTTGGAGCTGGGGTGGTGGCCCCCAGGGTTTAGGCCCCTGCAGTTATCGTTCGGGCGCTCAGTTGTTGGGCCCCTGGAGCTGGTGTTGGGGCCCCCAGGGGTTAAGCGCTGGAGGTATTGTTCGGGCACTCAGGGGTTGGGCCCCTGGAGCTGGTGTTGGGGCCCCGAGGGGTTAGGCCTCTGGAGCTATGGTTCGGGCGCTCAGGGGTTGGGCCTCTGGAGCTGGTGTTGGGGCCCCCAGGGGCTGGGCCCCTGGAGCTTCTGTTGGGGCCCCAGGGGTTAGCCCCCTGGAGCTATGGATCGGGCGCTCAGGGGTTGGGCCCCTGGAGCTGGTGTTGGGGCCGTCAGGGGTTGGGCCCCTGGAGCTATGGTTCGGGTGCTCTGCGGTTGGGCCCCTGGAGCTGGGGTCGAGGGCCCCGGGGTTGGGCCCCTGGAGCTGGGGTTGGGGCCCCCGGGGTTTAGGCCCCTGGAGCTAAGGTTCGGGCGCTCAGGGGTTGGGCCCCTGGAGCTGGTGCTGGGGCCCCCAGGGGTGAGGCCCCTGGAGGTATTGTTCGTGCGCTCAGGGTTTGGGCCCTTGGAGCTGGTTTTGAGGCCCCCAGGGGTTAGGCCCCTGGAGCTATGGTTCGGGCGCTCAGGGGTTGGGCCCCTGAAGCTGGTGTTAGGGCCCCCAGGGGTTAGGCCCCTGGAGCTATGGTTCGGGCGCTCAGGGGTTGGGCCCCTGGAGCCGGTGTTGGGGCCCCCAGGGGTTGGGCCCCTGGAGCTGGTGTTGGGGCCCCAGGGGTTAGGCCCCTGGAGCTATGGTTCGGGTGCTGAGGGGTTGGGCCCCTGGAGCAATGGTTCGGGCGCTCAGTGGTTGGGCCCCTGGAGCTGGGGTCGAGGGCCCCAGGGTTTGGACCCCTGGATCTCGGGTTGGGGCCCCTTTGGGTTAGGCCCCTGGAGCTATGATTCGGGCGCTCATTGGTTGCGCCCCTGGTGCTGGTGTTGGGGACCCCAGGGGTTAGGCCCCTGGAGCTATAGTTCGGGCGCTCTGGTTTTGGGCCCTTGGAGCTGGGGTGGGGGCCCCCAAGGGTTAGGCCCCTGTAGCTATGGTTCGAGCGCTCAGGGGTTGGGGCCCTGGATCTGGTGTTGGGGCCCCCAGGGGTTAGACCCCTGGAAGTATTTTTCGGGCGCTCATGGTTTGGGCCCCTGGAGCTTGTGTTTTGGCCCCCAGGGGTTAGGCCCCTGGAGCTATGGTTCCGGCGCTCAGGGGTTGGACCCCTGGAGCTGGTGTTGGGTCCCCCAGGGGTTGGACTCCTGGAGCTGGTGTTGGGACCCCAGGGGTTAGGCCCCTGGAGCTATGGTTCGGGCGCTTAGAGGCTGGGCCCCTGGAGCTATGGTTCGGGCGCTCAGTGGTTGGGCCCCTGGAGCTGGGGTCGAGGGCCCCATGGTTTTGTCAGGGACTCTACCCCAGACGGCAAAGTTCGTTGTCTTACCGCGAGAGAGACAGGCAACACCAGCAAGGTTCGATCAAAAGCTCTTTATTGACAAGTGCACGCATTAATAGAGAGCAGCTCGTTTCCCGATAGAACCAGCCCCCTGTTTACATTTTAGTATAAGCCTATATAGACAGTTCCGTCGCATTATAAATTATTTACTGGAGCAACCCACCCCCTTTTTTTAACAACTAGAAACTAGACACCTTTAGTATACATGCATGCCTAAAGTTAGAAATGTAGGGGAGTTAAAAACAAACAAAGAACAAAACCAGGGAGTGAAAACAAGGAGGCTGGGAAACTAGGGCTTTTATTAGTTTTTCGAAGAGCTGCCCGAACACAGCACATCTGGTACTATGCCAGGAATGCAGCTTTTTTTTTATTTTACTTTTTTTCAGCGCTTGTGAGACATGCTGCTGCTTTTCAGTGTTTTCCACTTAGGGATTACCCACAAACCTTTGTTAGCCTGACTTTGGTCAGGTTGGCATACCTGGTTTTGTCTTCTATATTTTTATTTAGGCCTAACAATTCCCCCTTTGTTCCTCGAGGACCATAATGGGACTTTTGGGACACATATTCATTTAAGAATTGTACGGGGGAGGCTAGTAAACCATGACCCAAGGTTTTAGTGGAGGTCCTTAAAACTAAAAGTGTGATTAAGAGATATAGCATGGAAAACAACAGCAAGATTTTTAATAGCTTGTAAATTTTTGTTAATTAAGCCAGAGTGATTAACAGCAAAGCAACATTTTTCCCCGATGCGAGCACAAGCCCCTTCCTAATTTAGCATCCATGGCATTTAGCACACGTTTATTTTGCAAAGTTACTTTTGCTACTTTATCAGTTTTTTGCTGCAACTTTTGGAAAGCGTTTATTAATGCATTAGCTGTTTTTTTTAAGCTTTGCAGAAATATTTACAACTGCTTTTTTGAGCTTAGCCACCCACAATCCAGGAATGAGTGCACGGACAAAAAAGTGGAATCCTGTTTGTTTGACAACTAAGGGATTGGGGCACTGAGTATAAATTAGTTAGGTATACCAAGTGGTTTAATTTTCCAGATGTTTTGGTGAATAATTTAGTTTTATGTGCATCCTCCCCATGGACCCGTTAGGATTTGGTATGTGGAAGCCCACACCCCCGGTTTAAATGCTTGGAAGGAGCACTGTAAATGTTTACACTTTTACCCAGAAAGTTTTTAGTATATTTTTATGACCACAGATTAGATGGTACTTTTGATGTGTTTGTAAGGGCAGTGGGCCAAGTCTGGTACTCAAGATCACTCCGAATGGCCATTAGCTGGTCATTCAGGAAATTTTGAATTTTCAAACATACTAGATTTTACTGCAATGCCTTTTCAGCCTTAGTGATATTTAATACCATTTTTTCTTGGTGTAGTACTATATTACATTTGTTATTTAACTATTTTTAGGTACTTTTAAAAGGCATTGACATTAATAGCATAGGAGGGGGTTACATTATTAGTTACTGGAATGGTTTCAGTACAGGTAAAATTTCCAGTGGCAGAACAAACTTTTTGGGTACTTGTTATTTAAAATCCAATACATGCTGAAGAATTTATTTAGAACACAGGGCACAGCCTGTAGAATATACCCCAAAATCCAATCAATACCACATTTTTAAGCATGGGTTTCACAAATTTTTTTTGCCAGTGTACAATTCTTTGTTTTTTTACCAGGGTTAGTTCTTAATGTCCTTTCTAGTCAGGAATTCCTGGACTTTAGCAATTTTAGTGGAGTGAGTGTTTTTTCTTTTTTCCCAAAACAGTCGTGGTGCAGCATTATATAGGGGAGAGGTTACTAGCACATCACCCTGTAATGGTTTTGCTTTTTTTAGAAAAATTTAAAGGCACAGTAGATTTGTCAGTGGATAAGAGAGAGGTTACTAGCACTTCACCTTGTACTTTTTTTCTACTGTCCAGAAGGCACAGTGGAGCTAGAAGGTGAAATAGGCTAATCATCAGTAGGAGAATTCTCCCAATGTGGAGGGGTCTTTTTGCACTGAGAATCTTGGGTCCAAGCAGTTAGTTTTTGGCACTTCACAGCGGTATTGGTAGTCATCAGGACTTAAGAGCCTTTTCAGCATGGAGCCAAGGCAGTCTTTTGTTGGTGGACCTTTATATCAATCCTGTTTCCTGGTTGTAAGGAGTGGCAGGGCTGCTAGGGTTTTTGGGTAGCGATTCCTTACCTGTGAGAAAAGAAACTTAACACATTTTATTAGTGCCTGGCAGTGTTTTTTAGATCTCATAGCTGCATGGGCAAATTCAAGCTCTCCTTTTCCTGGTTGTTAACCAAGTCTTAACTGTGAGCAGTGTCCTTGAATGGAGTTAGTGTTTTATTTATAGCCTGAGCTTGCTATTTTATTTTATTTTATTTTTTTCAGTTAATTTATTTTGTTCTTTGTTCTTCTTTTCTTTTTGGCTTTTTTTAACCTGCAAAGGAAACTTTCACTTTTTACTTATACACCTTTTTTCCAACAATGAACACCTACACATTGTCATTATACAGTACATTAGTCTTATTATTCAATATATGCCACACATAACCTTTTACTAAAATAACCTTATTACAGAGCTTTTGAGCAACAAGCCAGGACAAGCACACCCACTTTGAGGAGTTCACTTAATACAACCTCTAGTCCAATAGCCTTCCACCATTCCCAGCCCTCTGGCTAGAAATTTGAGGTAGCCAGAAAGATCCCATGTACAATATGGGGAGTGGGTTAACTTTTCATGTTTTTGCTTTTAAAGACTGTTGGTATGCAAATTTTAGCAACAATTTTTGCAATTAACAATTTGACCAATAAAGTTTCTTTTCTTACTTAAGGAAATGCATTAGACTTTAATATATCACATTTTCCTGATTTATCTAAACACTTTGTATTTCAAGTTGAACAAAACAAGTACGTGCATTTAATTTAACCTTTATATTTGATTTTAAACTAGACTATTTTATAAAAATATTAAACACAAAAATTCCAGCCACAAGACAAACACCACAAGACAGAACATAGAACACAAAACATAATTTTTATTGTGCTAGTAAATGCATGGTACGTTGAATGCTGTTTAGCTGGCATTAGTTTTTTTTGATTATCTGAAAGACAAAAAAAACAGAGGTTTACCCCTTCTGGGCAGACAATCATTGCTTAAAATAGACAAATACCCTTGTTGATTTAGGAAAAACAGAGGAATTATCCCATATTTTATGTGTTTCATAGGCAGCCCAGGTTTCAGTGGCTCCTACCTTATCAGTTAGATAATTTGCATTAATACAGATGCTTTCTGGCTTGCTTTTTACTTTTAACTGTTGCTTTCAAACACTGAAAGAAAACATCACTACTTATAGTGCCCTTACAGCCTAATAAAATTTCAATTACATAGCACTATATACATTCTTTAGCTAATTTAACTAAATTCTAAATGATTGCAATTAACAATTTCTTTGCCTCAGTTTATTTACGAACATTTCAAAGACACCAAGAACTTTCCTCTTTAGCATTTTTACAAAGTTCAACTGCTGTTTTCTTCAGCAACTACAGAGTTAACTTTTCACTTTCCCTTAAATTACTTGCTTGTTTCCCAACAGCCACTTTTATCAACTTAAATCACCATTTCAAGTAAGTTCTGGGTATTTGAAATCCCCATGCTTACACTTACTTACTCCTTCCTTCCACTACACCCTTAAAGTTTTCCATCCTGTTTCCAATCTCTCTGTCTGTTGCCTGCCCCACCTGGGCCCGATCCTGCTTTTTTCACTGAACCGTCCCTTCCATAGGCACCAACTTGTTTCACTACCAGTTTAGCTAGGAGGGTGGGCTTTTTAACTAGCCCCCACCCCTCCTGGTCTCTTGCCTTAGACATTCTTACTTACAAGACTACCCGAGTCCTCCTTCATGAGGCTTGCCACCTGGATTGAAGACACTATGGCCCATTGGGCAAAGGCCATTTACTTAACATATAATTTGAAGGACTATTCTTAGAGGGTTTACCCAGAGACTCATTCATCTGTTTGACACTTAAACAGAAAAGAGAATTACACAGAGCGCAGAGGGAATTACAATTTAAGCCAGACTTTTCTACTTTTATACACTGACCGCTACAGGAGACGGGACAGAAGGATCTTAATTCCACCTCAAAACTCTTTTGCACACATGGCTTCCACTCCGAGGAATTACGAACGAGAGGTTCAGTTCCCGCCCACACTCCTAACACCCAAATGAACAGAGCCAAAAAACAACAGTAACTGGTTAAATAGAACAGAACCAGAACCAGATAGTGTTTCTTTATTCTATTAGGACTCACTTTACTCATGCAGTTTTCAGCATATAACACCAACAGTACCAAGCAAAGCAAACACAAAATAACAAGGGTAAAACAAATAGATGGTGTAAATTCTGCAGGGCTCCCCGCTTCTTAATTGCTCACCAAACTGTGACAAATTTCTGTTACCAATCTATCCCTCGTGTCAGGTGATTAGGCTGACACTACAGGATCGTTGGGGGAAGATAAAGAAAACACACCATATAACTGAATTTTAAAGCTTCATTAATAAATAATAAAACAACAACGGAGAGTGTTGGGGAACGCTCCCACATCACTCAGGAAAATATTAATGCCCCAAGCCCGAAGCTCCTTTCATACTCACACGTACGTTTAGACTGGCCACTTCTGTGTATAATGTTCAGAGGAGGGGGAGAGGTGGAAGGGAGATTATCCTGTATACAGCTTGTCCAGAATTTCCAACATGCTTTTGCTCTTGGGAGGGCTGTTCTTTTACACCCTGGAATCTCCTGCGGCGTTTCCTTTAGAGATTCCAGTCCAGGTCGGCTGCCTGTGGCTTCTTTGGTGTCACCAAGCCACACCGACTCCAGGTCACAATAGGCACTCTGTTGGATCTTACTGGACAGTTAAGCTTTGCAAATGTAATTTCAGTTCTGTAACTTGTATTTCCTTTGCTTCGCCTCTGTCTATATTTTTTTCTTCACAGCCAGCTGGGGCCGAAAGCAGCCCCTCCCTGCACCAAGCACAGTCCGCGCCGATTCCTGACCCTGAACGCAGAGCAATCCCTCCTTCCATCCCGGGGCCAAGATGATTTTTAAATTAACCCGTTCCTTATGTTTTTTTTTTTTCTCTTTCCCATTAAACATTCTAGTAGCAATGCTAACTACTTTAGACAAACTTTTCCCTTGCGTACCATCTGATGCTCTCTAAATTCTCTTTGCAATATCCTTTGCACATTGTGACATGAAAACCATTTTAACCATCTCCTTTCCATGATCAGTTTTAGGATTTAAATTCCCATGCTTTTTAACTTCACAAATCAGTTGAGCACAAAAGTCAGAGAGGTGCTTATCTGGATGCTGAACACAAGCAGTCACCTTGCTCCAATTTGGAGTAGCCTCCCCTGCATCTCTAATACCATTCAAAACAGCTTTTAAAAATCCATCCAACTTTGTCTTTTGAGCTGGATTATTGGGATTCCAGTTAGGGTCAGTAATTAGCCAAGGTGCATTCAAATGAGCTGCAGATTTTTCTTTACTTTTTGTTTTTCATTTTCTGTCATGAGAGTATCTAATAACTGATTTACATTTGCCCAGGTGGGCACATGAGTGAAAAAGATTTTGCAGAACATTCTTTCCACTGCCTCAGGATTGTTTCATAAGTGAGGCATAGTGCACTGCCAGTTAAACAAATTTGAAGTTGCAAACAGGGTATGGGTAAAACCATTTCATGTTCCCCAGCAACCAGTAGAACCAGATAAGTTTTCAAAGAGGCTTGTAATATCAGGGGTGTCTCAGAAACATTCTCCCCCATGGAGTTAAGTAACCTAGTGGGGGTCCACAAAGGCAAGGACAAGGGCTGCTGTAATGTTGGGGGTGTTTGAAAAGCAGTCCCTGACCAAGTTTGCAAAAGGCTGGCTGGAGGCTGCACAGAGAAGGTGAGGCTGTCTGATTCCTCTGAAGATGAGGGACCATCACTCTGAGCTCCCCCTTGATTGTCCTCTGTCCCTGAACTGTCCCTAACCTTGC